>NC_057862.1:339615685-339700685 GCF_019393635.1 Dromiciops gliroides | reverse complement strand
AAAATAAATGATGAGTTGAACCTAATAGTTTCTGAGGTCCCTTACAACTTTAAATCCCTAATTCCATGACCCTAACTCCTTATGGAATGCCTATTAACTCCTCCTTGAGGTAATTCTCAGACCATTTATGACTCATTTGGGAAGGAGGCTCAGGTTATTTTGAAGCAGTTAATCCTGGTGTCATGGCCCTATAAAAAGAAAAGAAGATGGGATGAGAGAGAGAATTGCTCTAGTATTAATAGTAAACTTGGGTTCTAGGAAAGAAAAAAAAAGCTGTTTCTATGCAACTTCCTTCCCCAAACATGCACCTGCCCTGCAGATATGCATTGCTACTTTTTGTACTTATACTGGAACTAGGGCCCTTTAAACCAAACCTGTAGAGACACAGACGTGATATAGTTTGAGGATCTCAGAGGACAATTTAGGTGAATGAAAAGGAGCCAGCAGTATTATTTTTAGGGCTCCTTCCAGGACTGAACATATTCCATGTTATCCCAGAGTTTGGGGCACTGGGCCATGGGTTACATTAGAATTACTGCTATAATTATTCATGATATTACTACTGTTAGTGCCAAACCTTCTAAGTTTTTCCTATGTGACTTTTAAATCTTCAGGGCTTTGTGGATTCTTACTTCATTTAGGTTTATCAAAAAGGCATTTGGCTATAATCCAACAGGTGAGTTCCAGCTCAGAGCAATCTCATAAATGTTGACTGTTCTCGTGTCTCATGATAAAGGCACACAAAACATTGTACACGTCAAACTCAACACTTCCCATGCTTCCTTTTTGATACCAGACAAAACAATTCTTTTGAATATATTCACTATCAAAAGGCCATAATCATTAGTACCTTTTTTTCTGTGAAAGATCTGAAAAGACCTCAATTTTTATCTCTAAGAGCTGGACCAATTAAGTTTACTTTTTAACAGGTGAACCTTTCTTGGAAGATAGAAACAATGTACCTCGATATAGTTCCACTTCACCAGATAAAACCAAAACATTCCAATGGGTCAGCCAATATATTCCATCTCTAACAAATAAGTCAGGGATAAAGCTCTTGAAAGAAATAGAGTTGGTATTTTTCATCCATATTTATCCACAGCCACATTTCTAAGGAGCTGCTCAATAAAGCCATTCACTCAGCTGCATTTTTAGATAGAATTTTTTTATTGAAAGATACACAATACAACAATCAAATAATAGGTCATAACAGTCAGTGAATATAACAGCTTTTCAGCGGGAGTCATGTTTCTCTGTGTGTAGATATTCACCATACACAATGCAAAAACAACAAGGAAAATTCAATTGTCTCATTTCAACTCAGTAGAAAGTTTTCAATACAAACCCATTCTTCTTCACGTGGGTCTGCTTAATGGATGGTATCCTATCTTGATTTACTATCTGTGTTTAGATATTATAAACATATTTTTATATGAGTGTTCCTGGCCTTGGAAGAAAAAAAAATGTTGTGTACGGGTGCTTAATAGTTACCAAACAAGAAGGTAGAGTACTTAATGTGTAGGACAAGAAAGTGGTGGTTAATAGTCCTCACAAGGATCTCTCTACCACTTTAAGGATGATTATAGGCAATGGATAAAAAGCAGGGGGAAACTGGATAAGTGATCTAGTAGGGAATTTTCAAAGCGGGAAAACCAAGAAAACCACATGAGACCTCTATGACAGAGAACTCTGACTTTTGAGCATCTGATTACATGGTTGACTTTCCCTGTGTTATGTATGTGTGCATCAAAATATGCCATAGAATGCTTAACCATTTAGGATGAAAATACAATTAAGTATTGAACAAAGGACAGCTGTTTGTTCCAAGGTCCTTGATATCTGTGTCCTAGATAATAACTTCTGAGCTGTGGCCCATTCTCTCTGTCATGCCTATGTCAGGGTAACTTGGAAGTCGGTTTTTGCAGAATTCAGACACAAATGCTAAAGAAAGTAACTTTCACTAAACAGTACACTATTGTTCATTAGCTAAAGGACAGAGCTGAACTTTAAAATTTACCACTTTTTTCATTTTATTTATTTGTGTTACCTTCAGAAATTTCCCAAGCACTATACAAATTGTATTTCAAATGTAACATTTTATTTATCCTTTCCCTGGATGTGTTTCAACAATACATCAATTGTGGATATTGCCAAAAGATATGGATGAAACTGCCATATATTTTATAGTCACTTCAGTGAATTTTTCTATCCATCTTATATTGAATTATATGAGTTCAAAGGAATGTGGCTGGTTTTAACCATTGCCATCTTGACAAGGTGCCTACATATTGACAAGGTTGCTTATGAAGAATGTTTCTTGCTTCAGTGATTTATAATACACGTCTCTTATTACCTGTATGTTATATTTCTTAGAGTGCCTGATTTAATCATTACTGGATTATATTACAGCATATGTAATCTCTTGGGGATAAAGATTTTTGAATTTTTTTTGTTTTGGTAGCATTTGACAAATAAACACTTCATGGTGAAATATTTGTATTTTTCAATACCTGAGTCTAGAACTCTGCAAATGTTTGCAATATATTGCATATTTCTTCTCACATTTTTTCCACTTGCATATCTTATTTCTCCTGTGGCTTACTTCATGAATCTGGGGATTCAGCTTAGTTTGTTGAAACAGGTTGCAAGGTTTTTTTTTCTTTCACCATCAATTTTAGTTTTATTGACACTAATGCTTGTGAAGGAGCATGTATAGAGCGATGAAGTGACAGGCTGATGAGTCAGTTTCTTCTTCCTTTAAGCCAACTTCTTGCAGAGAGCAGCCGGGCTGTATTACAAAGCAGCTAAACAATGGATTTGCCAATTCCTCTATTCTCCAGTTTAGAAGCCAGTAAAACGGTCTGCTGCATGCAATATGGTGTAATTTTCATATTCATAACATTTCTGATGTAAAATTATAAGTTGCCTTTTCGTTTCTATGTATTATTTTTGCATTTCTTCTTGTGGAAAAAATACCTCCAATTCTTCATGTCTGATAATCTGTTTTTCCAGAATGAAATTTGTAACCCACTTTAAAATGTTTCTCCAATTTAGTTGTTGCACTTTTGCCCATTAATATATTTAAGTTCCTCTGCTGTAATGGTTAAAGTCTATCAATGTTTTAAATTTGGGGGGGGGATAAAGGAGGTAAGGAAAAGGACTATACCTACGATTTTATTGCTATAAAGAATCCTGGGTGATTGAATTCCATTTACCTACACAGGCTGGCACTAGCTCTGCAACCTATATCCATAGCATGCTCCATGGTATACTGAGAGACAGCCAGTATGTGATGGAATTAGGACCTAAACTCAGGTTCTCTTGACTCTGAGATGGGCTTCCTATCTAGTACTTCATTCTGTCTAACACTTAGTTCCAAGAATGTATCAACTATTCTACATGTGTTTTTTCCATGCTGTCATCTAAACTATGGTTAATATTAAACTAACTTCCAGGATTTGTCAGGGTTGGCATGTTCACATGAGTATTTTATAAGCAGGAGGAAATGACATGGAATGATTTATCTTTAGGGTGTCTTTCTTTCTTCCTTCCTTCCTTTGTTTCTTTGTTTCTTTTTCCTTCCTTCCTTCCTTCCATCCATCCATTTATTTAAAGTAAAAGAAAACTAGAGATTGAAAGGGGAAAAAAGAATGAAATGAACCAAGCCGAGACTTGCTTATTATGTGAATACGTACTGCTTGAAGGCTTTTATTTCAAGCACTAGGTGTTTTTTTAAGCAAAAATATGGTTTGGATAATTGGGATACCATATTAATTACCATCATGAAAGTATTAATACTTTAACTGCTTTTTACAAGAAGCTCAAAGTACTAAATGAAATTATCTACTGAATCTCTCAAAGGGAACGGGTATTCTTTACAAATGGTAAGACTGAAAGCAGAAGAGAAAATGTCTATCTCAAGAGGGACCATTGCATAATTTAAAGAGCATTAGACAGAATATTAGGGGACATGGGTTCTAGTCTAGTTTCAGGCACTCTTTATCTTTATGTGACCTTTATTATCTTTATTACCTTTATCTTTATGTGACCTTATTCAGAAAACCTCTCCAGGTTTCCAGTTCACATGTCAAATGAAGTATCAGAATTGTGCCTTCTATCATACACTAGCTTTCTATTACCTAACCAGTTCAGGATTTTTTCCCTCCTACTTAAGTTCTGTCATTTGAAAAATGAAATGAAAATTTTCTCCAGGAGGGTCATGAGCATTTTCTCTCCAGAATGGAGAAAACAGTGAAGAGGACAAAGACTACAGATTAGTGCCTATGGCTATTTGTTCCATAGATAATGGGTAAGGTTACAGTTCCAGAGCAGGCCTTCATCCTCTTTCACCTAGATTTAGGTAATTAGTATTCCTGCTTCTCATCTCTCTATTTGCCAATCCATTCTCCATAGAGCTGCCAAATTGACCTTCTTAAGATACAGTTCTGAATTCCTTGCTTCCCTGCTCCAAAGCCTTCAATGGCTCCCCTTTGCCTAGAATATGCAGTAGAGTATACCAGTCCCCAGACTGGTATTAAAGGACCTCCATAATATGACCTAATGTCCTTTCTTTCCAGCCTTATTCCATGCTTCAAGAAGTCTAAATTTCAGTGAAATTAGACTGCAGCTGATTTCTGAACTCTGCATTACCTCCTCTGTCTCTGTGCTATAGCGTGAAATGTCTCTCATGGCTGGAATGCAATCCCCTCCTGATCTTTCCTTCTTACAGGCTTCACTGCTTGCCCTTCTTCCAGGCTTCACTAAAGTACTACCACCTCTGTGAAGCCTTCTCCCACCATCTGTCCTCCCCACCGGGTTATCAATGCTCCTCCCACCTCTTTTTTTCTTGTATTAACACTTATTTGAGTAGTTATATTCCTTCAATAGAATGTCAACTCCTTGAAGGCAGGCACTGTTTGGTTTTTGCCTTTGCATCTGATCACAGGGTCTGACATATAAGTGCTAAATAAATATTTTAATTGAAATGGATTTTAATGGCATTGTGGCCAGTACTGGGAAACACTGCTCTCTTTTTGTTGGCCATCTATCACTCTCCATCTGATGGTCAACTAACACTCCTGGCAGATTCTTCATATATGGCAACCATCTCCCACTTCTATTACTTGGGAATGAATAATTTGGCCGGCTACTTTGTAAATGTTCTACCTCTTGCTACACAATGTAGGCAAATCCTGTAAAAATGCATATTCAGCATAATAGCTAAACTATTTCTGAAATGAATCGAGAATGTAGCCTATTTTGTTTCCTCTGATCACTGTATACTGCAAGTAGATCAGGAGTGTTCGGGTCCTGGTGCTGCACTGTACCTAAAGATATGGAAGAGATTCATCATTATGGAGTCTGAAGAGTCCTCCAAAAATTAGGAAAATATCTCCTGCCCTTCAGATTTAGAGGAATCTTAGAGCTAGAAAGTCAAATATAGTAAAAAACGCAAAGAGCTAGAAAGTGATAAACCCATTTTAAGTCCAGGTCAAAGATGCCACATATGTTCTCCACTTGGGAATAATTTCTGTATGCACTTTTTCAGAGTGTGAAATGCTTTGTTTCTTTGAGGCAAGTTACCTAATATTCTAACATCATAAAAATAGATTTTTTAAAAAAATGTTTTAAAATTAAAAACAAAAGCAAACATAATCTCTAATGTGTACAGAAGGAAGGAGAAGGGGAAAAAACCATAGAAACCAATATATAGTTTGAAAGAATTTAAATGATTAACTATGAATTAGATACTAGAATAGTACCAACAATGGACAATATGAGGATTCTAACTGAACTTAATTTGAGAAGAATTATCTAGCTTTCCTTTGCACTTTTCTTTTTAATTTTTTTGGGGGTAGTAAATCCTTTAAAATCTAGTCTTTGTTGTACCTATAGCCCACATGTAACTTATAAATACAAAGTGTAATCAAAGCTATAAACAAAACAGAGCTCTTTTCAGGCCACAGGATGGCACTCTGGGTGCATATTACTGATGAGGTACCATACAACTAATTTCCCCTAGGATAATATGCCTCTGTCCCACTGGAAATTCCAATACTACCCCTATCATTTCCCCAAACCCCAGAAGCTCAAATAGTGGCTTACTGACTATTGTCTAATTCTTTCTGGAGGCATTTTCAGATTGTCCAAACAAGATAGCAAATATCTTTCCTTCATATGTAAATGATAGTGCTTTTTTATTAAGGGAGTTTCCCTAAAATACTTTGTGTTATTGGCCCCAACTCTTCTTATTCTCCTTTAGGAAGAAGGAGAACAATTTTTTCATACTTTTGCCTGAAGCAAATATATGGGCTGAATTACTGAGGACATTTAGTTTATGGAACTACTTGCAGTTTACATTGTCTTTGCAGACATGTCCATATTTGTGACTCCTCAGACTCTTATTTTCAAAATAATACTCATCACATTTATGGAATTTAATATAAAATTGAAAAGGGCACACATTAAATGTGCAACCATATAATTAGGATTTTTTCCCCTAAATGCAGATCATGGGATGGTATTTTTAGAGCTGGAAAGGACCTTTGAGGTCAAGTCCAACTCCCTCATTTCATAAATTAGGAAACTGAGAAGAAAAATAGCACCCTCAGTCACAGAGGTAGCAAGTGACTGTGCTGAGATTTGGATGCAGGTTATCAGACTACATTTCCAGCACTCTTTCTTCACTATGCCTCACATAGCACAAACTCAAAAACACTCCTCCCAATCTATAAATATCTTGACATTTGAATACAATAACTTTATCTTCTGCAAAAGTTAAATTGATTACCGTAACACCAATTGAACAAGGTAGTTATAATGAAATTTTGAATAAACAATCAAGAATAACAAAGAAATATACAACAAAATCACAATTGCTAAGAATGGTTATTCAAAGTCATTGTTAAATAATTCAAATTGGAGTATATCAAAAGTCCCTTAGTATTCAACTGCAGATAATTTTAAGACTATTTCAAATATAGTACACATGTGTATAAATGTGTACACATACATATCTATATATACACACCAAAGTAATTTTATTTTACAGTGAAACAGAATTTTTTTGCTAAAGAATAGTTTTTAAATTAAGGTTAATGATCCCTCTTATGACCTACAAATTGCTCTCTTCTTAAGTCTACCAGAAGCAGAACTCCATTAGGAGAATGGGAAGGGAATTGATTTAGAAGGGATAGTAGGATCAAACACAAGTTGGCTGGATCTGAAACTGATTAAGAATCAAAGAATTTCAGAGCTGAAAGATACCCTGAAAATAACTGAGGGCAAGTTCTGTGATCCTTCGATCACTGCATATTCTTCTCCACACAACCTTTCCTAATCTTCTTTCTCTGTCCTTGAGTAATGTGATCTCTCTCCTCAAATTAACTTGTATTTACTTATCTGTCTCTGAAGAACTGACAATGAGTATCATCCATAGGGTACCTAGTAGCCTTCAGACTGCAAGATGTGAATATGAGAGATCACAAAGAAGAACACCATCAAATAAATGTGATTGAAAAAAGGAGGTGGGCTGGTTACATGGTGAGAGTGAGGAACAAGCAATGGATGTTTCATGTGCTCCACTGGGTATTTTTGCACTACCAAAAGAAAATGAGGAAAGCCCCCTGACACATTAGGTGGAACCCCTCCAGTGAATTTGTGGGGGCACGTGGCCTAGTTGTACAGGAAGAGCAGACTGCTGCTTCACTGGGGGAAATAGCCACACTGATGGAATTACAGATCTAATGGAGTTGTGACTATTCTGTATTCATTGCTTTCCTTTTATTAGAATGTAAGCTGATTAAGGGAAGCACCTTTCACTATTTGTCTTTGTATCTCCGACAGCTAGTAGTGATTTCTTCACATCAAATGTTTAATCATTGTTTGCAGTATTCCACAAAAGGGAATTATAAAATCTTAGAGCTCAAAGGGGACTCAGAAATGCCAACCAAGCCTTATCAACAGTGCATTTCAAGTATGATGTCCTTGAAAAATATTTATTCAGATTTGCTTGACGACCTCTTGCAAGAAGGAACTCAATTCTCCCCAGTTCCTCTCTCCACCACCCCACTCACTTCCCCTACAATGCAGTCTAAAGCATTTTTGTTTGTTTGTTTTTTGGTAAGGCCATTGGGGTTAAATGACTTGCCCAGGGTCATACAGCTATTAAGTTTCAAGTGTCTGAGGCCGAATTTGAACTCAGGTCCTCCTGAATCCAGGGCCAGTGCTCTATCCATTGCACCACCTAGCTGCCCCCCGAGTCTAAAGCATTTTTGAATGAGTGTCAAAGAGTTCACCTTATGCTGCACCAAAAATTCTGCAATTTCAGAAAGTGAAGTGAGCAGGACAAGGTCATCTAGCTAGTCAGTGCCAGAACAGAGAGAAAGACCTAAGTTTTCTGATTTGAACAATTCAGTACTTTGGCCATTACAAAATGTTGCTCATTCCAAGACTGAGTCATGACAGTTGAAAGGACTAGAGTAAAAATAAAGAAAAAAATTTCTAACCTGGGGCAAATGCCATCATGTTTTAGTCACCTGAGGAAATAAATCAGAAGCAGAGCTAAAACTTCCATATTAGTGAGTTTCATGATTGGAGGGCATATCAATCACTGAAATAATGTCTAGATTACTACTCTAATACATTAGACTAGAAAGCACAATTTTCACTTTTTCAAAAGAAAAAGTCCCATTTCCTTATTTATAAAAAAGGAATAATGATATTCATTGCATTATTTCATAGGATTGTTGAGGATCAAATGAGATAATATATGTAAAGGTCTTTGTAAACTCTTAAAATGCTATATTAATGTCAGCTCTTATTGTTATTATTATTATATATAACATTTTAGTAAGCATTATAGGAAATGAAGAAGAAATAAGGCATAGTCCCTTCCCTTGAGGAGTTTACAATCTGGTTGGGGTGAACAGATTTACAAATGTGAAACAACTAGAGAATATGAGGCACTATATAATTATGTGCTAAATTGTGTGGTACAAACCATAAATGCTATGGAATTCAGAGAGGGGAAAGATTAATGGTGGCTGGAATAGCCAGGGAAGGTTTTGTGAATGAGACAGAACTTGAGCTGAGACCTGGAATAAGAAAATGCCTCTTGGTGGAGAACAGAGAGGTAGAACAATGCAGGAAGTGGGAGGAGGGGGAAGGAGCATTACCAAAAATGATGGCCCAGATTAAGCATAATTTGTACTGTGTTGTATATATGTGTTTGTGTTATAATGTCTAAAAAAGAAATACTTTACTAATGCTGTACCCATTATCTTCCACCATTTCTTACTGAGCTTGTCACCTGCAAATATATTAATTATTTGGGGCCAGTATTCAAGACTTTGTAGGCAAAGGTCAGTAAAATGCCTGGAAGATGAATTCTAAAAATTAAAGACAATTTTCACAGAAAGAGAGAGATAGACAGACAGACAGACAAATGTTGTAGCTGTTTGTCCTTTGTTCTTGAAGAAGACCATGACATCGTGGTGATATCATGACTTGCAGTGAATTGGATTTAAGTGAGGGAGGACTGTGCAAGGTTACCACTGTCTCCACGAGAGTCATCTGGGTCCAGTGGCAAGAGACATAGATATAGATAGATATAGAGATATACACACACACACATATATAAATACATACATATATGTATACATATATGTGTGTGTATATATATGTATATGTGTATATGTGCGTGTGTGTGTGTGTGTGTGTGTGTGTGTGTGTATCGGGAGATGGTCCCTGATATTTAAGGCAATTGGAATTAAGTGATTTGCCCAGGTCACAGAGCTAGGAAGTATCTATGGGTATATTTGAACTCAGGTCCTCCCAACTTCAGGATCAGTGATCTATCCACTGTACCACCTAGCTGCTGAGAGAAAAATAGCAACACTGAGAGAGAGACACATACACAGATACACAGATACACACAGAGTATTTAATGAGAATTACCATGCACGTGGACTATGAAGGAAATTCTTAGCTGAATAATGAACATCCATGCCAATTAAACGTGGAGACCTATTAGTGCATGGACTATCAAGAAATTTCTAGGTCAATAAAAACATGCAAACAAACATATTTTAGGAGACTTTTATTTAATGAGAATAGAATCCTTCTAAAATCCTAAAATGATATTACTCACTTACTTCTGAAAAAAGGATGAAAATATAGTACCAACTGATATTTCAACTGTGTATAGTCTTTTTTTTTTCTCTGGGGCAATGAGGGTTAAGTGACTTGCCCAGGGTCACACAGCTAGTAATTGTCAAGTGTCTGAGTCTGGATCTGAACTCAGGTCTTCCTGAATCCAGGGCCGGTGCTTTATTCACTGTGCCACCTAGGTGCCCCTCAGCAACTGACATTTCAAACAAGTTCAGCAGTGCCTGCCTGGAGAAAGAGAGAAGAGCTGGACCTACTAGGAAATTAAAAGAAGCAAGAGAATGGGAAAACTCTGTTTCCCTGAACCCATGGGAAAGGAAAAATTCAAGATCAAGAGAGTCATTTTAATGACCAGCAGTTGGAAGACATATAAATAAAATACAGCCTTTTCATTTGTGTTCAACTTGGTGAGGGGGAGGAGAAATAGGAAGGAAGGTAAATCCAAAGGGTTCAGAAGACTCATATCTTCTAACTCCACCTTCTGCTCCTAGTCAAATAAGCCTGTTTCTTGCTGCGGATGAGGAGGCCACTTGGACTAGATTGCTGAATAGGAGAGGGGGAGACTTATAGAACAAGTCTGAAAAGATAAGTTAGGACAAGTTTGTGAAAGGCTTAAAAAGCTGAAGAGAGGAGTTTATATTCAATTCTAGAATGAACAAGGAGCCACTGGGATTGACTGAGTAGGGGGATAATACTGTTAGAGGCCTGACCACTTTGCCAGTGATCTGGAGGATGTACTTGAAAAGGGTAGGAACAGACAATAATTAGATAGCCAGCACTGCAATATGAGGCAAGAGGAGATGAGGCCCAGAACTAAGGAATTAGCTATGGGATGTAAGAAAAAGTGGCAGATGAGAGAAATGGTGTGGAAACAAAAACATCAAGATCTAGCAAGTGAATGGATTTGTGGAGTGAGGGTAAAGAGTCAAGAAAAAAAACCAAGGTTTTGAATGGGGATACTTTTAAAAGAAATAAAGACATTTGGTAGAGGACTAGGCTTTGAGGGAAAGAAAATGAATGCTATTTTGGACATGATGAGTTTGAATTATCTGTAGGACACATACTTGGAAATGTCCCATACATAACTGGTGATGTGGGATTGAAGCTCAGAAGATTGGGAGAGAGGAGTAAAAACTAAAAATATAGTTCAGGATAGTCATTTAGAAATTCTAGAACAGGTGAGAATGTATCTGTCCTCAAAGATTCAATTTGATAAAGAATAAAGTGGTTTTTATTCAGGCATGGAAAGTGATTGAAGAATTACTGAGGCAGGGCATCTGGCTTCAGTGTGGAACGGCCTAGAAGAAGTCAGGAAACAAGCTAGGAGGCTCACAGTAAGTACAGAAGCAGGGATATGATGGAAAAGAGACAGATTATAGAGAACATGAGAATAAAGAATAAAAAGGAATTGGCAACTAAGTATAGAAGATGAAATAAAGAAGAGTGAAACATTCAACAATTCAATTCTACAAGCATTGAGTAGGAGATGTCACCATAGATGGAAACAGGGGAATTGATAAAGGAGGTTGGTTTCGGAGAAATGATATATTTAGTTTGGGACATATTGAATTTTAGATGACATCAAGTGACATTCAAGTGAAAATGTCTGGTGAACAGTTGAAGATATGGAATTGCAGAGAAATGGGAGCTGGACATAGATTTCAGATTTTTCAGCATAGAGTTTGTTGGCTGAAGCCATGAAAGCAGATGAATTCATAGATATGTTCTCAGAAGGTTATTAGTGTAAAAAGAGAAGACGAGTGAACCAATAACTGAACCTTGGGGATTCTAATGGTTAAGGGGGAAAAGAAATCAGAAAAGAGAATGGTGAACAAAAGACAAACAGCAAAAAGAAAAAACATTCCTAAGTATATAAGAACTTATTATTTAGAGTAACAAAACAAATATATATATATATATGTGTGTGTGTGTCTATCTATACATATATACACACATACATATATATACACATAATACACACACACATGTATGTGTATATACACATACATATGTGTATCTCCAAGCTAAAATATAACACTTTGGGGAAGGAATAATAAGTATTAGCAGTGCCAGGAAAAATAATTTCTAAAATATTATTTTAGGGATATTTTGAGATCTCTAAATTCAATATTTCCCTTAAACCAATGCTATAATAAGTTTTTGTTGTTCATTCATTTGTATTTGCATGTGTGTATACATGTGTATTTGATGTGATTTGGATTAGCTGGCCACTAAGGTTCCTTACAACCCTATTTTTGACTCTATAATAATTCTTTCATCATCAAAGATCATTAAGTTCATTAGTTTATCTAAGTGATCATTAAGTATAAAGAAAATTCCAATGTGTGACAAAATCCCTGAATCTGAGGGGTGAATATCTTACCTTTGGCATATGTGCTATAGTCCATATTTGCAATATGTTCATATGCTGGTAGTCCTGTTTATTGTCAAATATTCAGGCCCAGTTTATCCATATTAATAAAAACATTATTCAGGACTATTGAAAAAACAATGATCCAAGTTAAAATAAGCTTGTAAGGAATGCAAATAACAAGTTTTTATGACTTATAAGGTCTACTAGAAAATGAGTACAATGGCTCCTGGTGGTGGGGAGATGACCCTGAGTTCATGACAAGGTTATGCCAAGGAAACACAAGTTCTGCCAATTTTAGTAGTGGAGAAAGTGAAGCCTAGAGGACGTAAATGACTTTCCCAAGGTCATGGACAGTAAGTATTGGAAACAGGATAAATAAAACAACACACGCATTAGGAACCATCTGTTGTACACCCTGACTTTGAAACTTCTTCTATGGTAACTTTATTTTTATTAAATCAATTTTTTCAGCTAACAAACACTCATTTTTTCTCCTTCCTACCTCTTCTCTACTATAAAAACAAACAAAATCTGCAACAAATCTGCCTAGTCAAGCAAAACAAATTCTGATATTGTCCATCTCCAGAAATATTTTTCCTATTGCATAGTTAGTTCATCACCTCTCTGTCAGGTGGTGGATGGAATCCTGTATTATTGGTCTTCTGAAATGTGTTCAGAAGGTCTGGATCAGAGTTCTTAAGTCTTTCAAAATTGTTTGTTTGTTTCTGCAATGTTATTGTTATGGTATGAATTGTTCTCCATATTCGGCTCACTTTGCCTTGGATAAATTCATTAAAGTCTTCCCAGGTTTCTCTGGAACTCTCTTTAATGACCAAAAGAAATCAGAACTAGCTCCTTGTTTGACATAAACTTTTTGATTCTCTTTCTCACTAGTCAGCATCCATTACAATTCTCCTCTGATGCCACAGTATGATATAGAAATGGTCCTTGGGAAGGTAATGCCAAGACAACACCAACTCCTACAGGTTCTACCAACCTGGAAAGATTTTAAGTGATAGAGCACATATCAATTCTATTCAACAAGCATTTAATTAGAACTATTATGTATAGTCACTATGCTATGTAAGGGTATACCAAAACAAAAATAACCTCCTGATATCAAGAAGCTTATATTCTACTAGCAGAAAGCAATATACACACAAATAAATAAGCAAACAAATAAATAAATGAACAAATAAACAAATGACTAAACAAATAATTAGATATGTGTGCCTGTGTGTATACACATACATATATATTCATATACATGTATACATATACATACATACAGAAAGAGAGAAATGTATGTATGTATATGTATATCTCCAAGCCATAATTTAACACTATGGGAAAGGGAGAATAAGGATTAGCACCAGGAAAAGATTTCTAAAATATTATTTTGGGGGATACATGTATGTGTGTGTGTGTGTGTGTGTGTGTGTGTGTGTGTGTGTGTGTGTGTGTGTGTATAGCAATTTGGTTGTGATGATGTTAGAAAATACTAACAAACCACTTCCAGGATGATAAAAGGTCTCATGTATGAGGTAGAGCTTGAGCTAACCTTGTAGGGAACTTGGGCTGCTAAGAGGTGGAGCCAAAGAAAGACAGCAGTCCAGGCATAGCAGAAAGGCTGTGCAAAGGTTGAAAACTGGACATGGAATGTTCTAGAAAGGAGCATCAAGTAGGTTGGCTTACCTTGAATACAGAGGGTGTAAAAGGGAATAAGGTTAAATCAGACTGGATACACAGGTTGAAACAAGATTGGAAAGGATATAAAACTCTAAAGGCCAGATGGCTGAGATAAATTCAAAGGGGGCTATCACTAAGTTGGCTTCATATTGCTAAATTCCATTGTTAAAGCAACTCTTGAAGACCATCTGAGTCATAGAGGAACCAGAATGTGCGATATGGGAGAGGGTACCTATATCTGAAGGTAATGAGGTTTCAGATGCATGAATTATTGGATTATAATTATGTATACTTATGGACAGCAAGAGTGCCGATGATTCTGATGGATACATCTGCCTATCTTCAATTAGGGTGATCTAAAAATGACCACATTTCTATGTACACACTCTCTTATGTACAGTATTTTGTGCAAGGTATTAAAAAACCTGATTTCCTCACCTTTAATAATTCTCAAGATAATGCATTCCAGTTAGAGTCTCCAGTAGGGGATTTTTTTAACAAGGATATTCTGTTTACAATGAAACTACTATCTTGTTTTCCCCATTGAGAAAGAAAATGGTCATTTGTCATTAAGAACTTCTCTGTCTGACAGAAATGAGGTTCCCAATGTCTTGTATCTGCTCAAATCATCAGAGGTTTCTTACTTGTTGATTGATGCCATCTACCAACAACTCCCACTTCTTAGCTTTTCAATTAAATCTTATTTTTGTACCTGGATGTGCAGAGAGTGGGAAAAGATGACTCCCAAACCCTGCCAAGCTAAGATTGAAATGAAACAGCAGCAGACTGATTTGCATACATGATGCAAATGTTCTGTGAACACCACCCTGACTACGTTTGTATATTCTAGAATCAAAGGATTGTGCCTGGAACATATTGTTTAATAAACGCTTGTTGACTAACTGATAAGACTATGATAAGGCTATGCTTTCAGAAAGACCATATCCAACATATTTCAGATACAGTTAGTCAGTCAGTCAGTCAATGAGTATTAATTACTATATGTCAGGCCTTGATTTAAGTGCTTGAGGATACAAAGAAGGGAAAAAGATAATCTCCAAGAAGTTCACCAGGAGATGACCTATAAGTGACTATGTACAAACAAGCTATATACAGGATGAATCAGAAATAATCAAGAGAGGGAAGGCATATTAGAATGAAGAATGGGAAAGGCTGTCTGCAGATGGTGGAATTTTAGCTGACTACTGAAAGGAAGCTAGGAGTCAAAGAGTATTTTACATCTGGGCGACAGCCAGTGAAAATTCTCTAAGTCAGAAGATGGAGTAAGTATATTATTTGAGGAACAACAAAGAAGCCCGTGTTGCTAGATCACAAAACAAGGGGAGTAAGGTATAAGAAGATAGGAGAGGGCCAGTTGATGATATGTTTTCAAAGCGAAACAGAGGATTTTATATCTTACTGTGGGGATAGTAGGGCGCCAGTGGAGTTTGTTGAAGAGGGCATGATATGGTGAGGCCTGTGTTTTTGGAAGACCAATTTAATAGCTGAGTAGAGGAAAGAGTGCAGTGAGGAAAGGCTTGAGGCAGAGAGGCCAATCTGTTAAGCCATAATAATAACTAATATTAAGATGGCACTTTATGTTTTGCAAACTATTTTATAAATATTACATCATATTGTCTTCACAGCAACACTGGGCGGTAGGTGCTATTACTATCCCCATTTTATAGATGAAGAAATTGAGACAGATAGAAGTTAAGAGACTTCTCCAGCGTCACACAAATAGTAAATGGCTGAGGATGGATTTGAACTCAGGTGTACTGGACCCCAAGTTCAGTGCTCTATCTCTTGTGCCACCTAGCTGCCAAGTTATTTTAACAGTCCAGACATGCAGTGATGAGGGCTTGAATCAGTGCTGTTGTACCACCAGAGGAGAAAAGGGAGTGTACATAAAAGAGATTTTATGAAGATGGAGATCACAGTATTGGATAAAGGGGAGGGGGTAAGAAAGAGTGAGAAGTCAAGTGTGACACCTAATTTATGAGTCTAGGCAATTGGGAGCATGGTAATAAGGAAGTATTGTTTTATAAACCTTTGAAGGAATTCCCCCTCTCCCTCCAAAACAAATTCCATTTTAAAAAATTTCTCACTGTCCAGAAATACTTTTTTAATGCCTAATCAAACTCCATCCCAAAATGAAATAAACATACAGGGTTGGTCTCATATATAGATGAACTGGCTATTGGGTATTTGTTTCAGTATGATTAGAGGATTCTGGAAAGTCTTTCTGCCCTAAAATATTTTCCACACTAGTACCTGCAAATGCCTCCTGGGATCCTAATAGTTCTATGTCACTATACATTCAGAGCATGTTTCATTTGCAGAACTCTAACAAAGTTTCAGCTAAATCAACCAGGATTGACCCAGGGCATCCTATACCAAAGAGGCAATAAAAACAGCAGAGAACCAGTGGTCTCTGACTTGGGTTCAGAACTCAGCTAGTCTTTCATTATTTTGCTCATTACTGTTACCATTGATCCCATCTTCTGTACACCTGCTTGACTCTCTCTGCCTTAGCTCAGTTGCCTGAACTTGACCCCATCCTGGCCATATCTACAATATCTACATTAATGTCATTACACAGCTCTGCCTCACTTAAATCCAATTCATGTGCAAGTCAAGACATTGCTCTTGTGATGTCACTCGTCCTCTCTGAGAATGAAGGATAAAGAACAAGAAGAACAACAAAAACAACAATCTACAGTAACTAAATGCCCAATCCTGGCCCGTCTTCATCAGGTAAATCCTTTTGTTACCTGTCTATGTCTATGACGTAAAAACTTTCTTCAAGGAATATTTGAATGCCATCATTTCTATGAGGTAAAGATTGTCCTCTGGCTGAGTCCCTCTTCTAAAATGCTACCACTCTTGGGAGATATAAAATATATCAACTTTCTCCTACCATTTGTTCAGGCTAACTTTAGAATTTCATGACTTTGTCTTTTCTTAATTATTTTTTCAATGAAGAAAGATTTATTCTCTTCCCTTCTCACCTCTTTCCCTAGTGGAGAAAGAATAAAAAGAAAAAACAACAAATAGGTATAATCAAGCAAAACCAATTCCTATAAAGGCCATATCCAGAAATGAGTATCTTATTCTTCAGTGGAAGGTGGGCCACATTCTTCATCCTTGAGGGACCAGAAATAATTCAAAGAGAAAAAATGATTTTTAAAACTTCCCTGATTTCACAATTTTGTCTTGAACTAATCTTATAATATATAATTCCTTCCATGGGAGGCAATGTGGCATATTCAGTAAAATTTTGGACAAGGTCATAAAGAGAAAAGACCTTAGTTCAAGTCCCACATCAGATACTAGCTATTCAACCATGGATGTATCACTTATCATCTCTAAATCTTTGCTCACCTGCAAAATTGGAATAATCATCACATGGACTTCAAAGGGTTTTGTGAGGATGAAATGAAATAATATATGCAAATTTAAAAAAATCTTAATGTGTTATTAAAATGTCAGCCATATTCCACCACGAATGGCTATTCATCTTATTCTATCAATCTGCAAACGGTCATCCACTTGCTTCCAATTGTAAATAAAAGAATAGTGGCAATTCAACAAATTCTAATTTATGTTGAACATTAAAATGGCCCCAATCATAACAACTAAAATCAGTTTCCCCTGCCACTAGCCTTTTGGAAATCCACTTGTCCAGGACAGCAAAAAATCTGTTAATGCTCAAGAAAAATCAGAGCTAGCATTTTAATGTTCTCTTCCTTATGTGTATAGGTTCCTGGAAAGTGCCCCATTCATGTTTATTACTTCAGAATGTGATATATCCATATTGAACCAAAGTCCATTATAACATGGAGAGCCCCAGACAGTGAAAATAACACTGGACTTGTTTAAAGTTCAAATAGTTATTGCATCACAACTTGGTGTGTGGACCTGGACAAGTCACTTAACCCCTCTTAGCCTTAGCTTCATCATCTGTAAAATGTTTTGATTATTGAATGTGATCATGCACATAAAGTGCTTTATAAATCTTAAAATGTTATGTAAATATTGTTGTCCCATTATTCCCCAGCCCCTACAAACTAAGCCCAATAAAATATCATCTAACTTCTTTAAAATACCAACACAAAAACAAATAAAAACATGATCTTGGGCAAAATGTGATTTACTTCCAAAATTTTCCAGTTCAAAAGACTTATTGTGGGAACGCTAGAGCAAAACTAACTGGAGGAGGATAGTTAACTACAGTCAGGGCCTATAGTCAGGAAGACATGAGTTCAAATCTGGCTTAGACACTTACTAGTTGTGTGGTCCTGGTTAAGTCACTTAACCTCTACTTGGCTCAGTTTTCTTATCTGTAAAATCAGAATAATAATAGCAAATACCTCCCAGGGTAGTTGTAAGGATAAAATGAGATAGTATTTGTCAAGTGCTTAGAATAGTATCTGGCATATTGCTGGTACTTATGAAACATTTGTTTCCTTACTAGCTGGGGGTGGGGAGTGGGGGGAAGGGAGAACAAGGATCAAAAGTTAAAAGAAGAGAGGAAAAAATTCTACTTGAAAACTTAACAAAGATTCACGTATTTTATCCTTGGGCCAGGCTGGATTGAATAAATAGCTCTCTTTGGTGAGCCAGTTGCCAGCATTATTTCTAATGTTCCACTTACTAAAATAAGAGCAGCACCATTTTTCTGTCCCTTCATAACACGTTTAAAGTGCTTTTTATTTGCTTGATAGATAGAAAGCATCTGGGATTTCCTGGGTATTTTAGTTGATTTTTACCCTTGCTCCAGAAAAACATACGGACTTCTTTAGCATCATTTCACTCTGACATAATTGTTTGTTAATCTTCACATCCCCCCATAAATCATATTCCTCCATGTTACGCTGTCATATAGGTTCACTATTTCTATAGAGTGAAATCCTTTGAAAAAGCATGTGCTTGAAAAGTATCCACCAGCATGGTTTGTTTTCTATATTTTACAAGAAATAAATCAAGCATATTTTATCATACCTGATAAATATATAAAAGTATTCCATGTTATCTTTTACTTTATTGACATGATGAAAAAATAAGCACTATTTCTTTTTCGCTTCCTGAAAGAAAGCATATTTCCTTTGTTGCATTATTATTATTCTCCCTATATGACGGGCTCACCTCCTTTTCTGCCTATATACGTCGATGTCTTTTACAACAATTTCTCACATGCAAATCATTTTTGGCAATACGATTCAGCCTACTTATATCCATAATTTGTCTTTCCATTACCCTTTGGGTCATCTGCAATTTTTATTTTTTGTAGCCTAAAGCTAAAGATTTTTAAAGGGTGCAGAAAGGGTGCTATAAATGATAACTCCTCCATTACACAATTATAGATGTAATGGCAATCTTTATTTTAAAAAATGAAAACTGAGAAAACAAGGAGAATCTAACAAGTTTGGGTTATAAAGAATTTTTTGAAAAATAATTACTCATTTCTGCCTCATCTATATCTTCATAAAATTCTGTGTTCTGCTGAATTTATTTTAGTTACTCATTGGTTCACAGTAGCAACCTTGTATAAATAATTCTTTGATGTACTTTTCTAGTGGAACCTACTAGATTGCAAGCTTCTTGAATGCAGGGCCCAGATTTTATCACTGTAACTTCAGGATTTATCCTAATGCCTTTAGACATTAATCAATGTTCAAAAATGATTCTTTATGGATATGGAGGGAAATAAATGGAAACCTTATTAAATTTTCCCCTGTGATGTCACAGTGGTCTAGATTAAAAAAAAATAGGCTCAAACTTTTTTGTAGGCCAGGTATTGCTCACAGTTATAGAAATTATTTGTTATTCTTATGTCCATTTTGTTCAGGTAGCACCTACCTAATCAAGCAACTAATGAATGAGCATGTAACACTAATTAGTTCATTAGCATGTGATGCTAATGGGTTCTACAAAAGTTTTGGGGGGAAAACCCTCTGTTTTCAAGTATTAGTAAATGTAGATGTGGAATTCACTTTATTTTGCAAAACACTGATTTTGAGGTACAAACTGTGTCCTTTGGTAGAAAGCACTATAAAACTGAAATTTGTTGAATAAATTGTATTGGTTCCAATAGGTTTCATTTTCTCTGTTTTGTAGACATCCAGGTATTTAAGACAAGAGTCTGGAGATGTATAATCAGCTGAATTGCATTGAAACTTTTCATTTTGTTGTTAATTTGTTTTACTTTGGCACCCGAAGATTTTGTTTATTTTATTTTTAAACATAGAATCATGCATTGGAAGGGATAATAGAAAGTACCTATTTCAATCCCTCTTGTTAAGGGTGTGTGTGTGTGTGTGTGTGTGTGTGTGTGTGAGAGAGAGAGACACACACACACACACACACACCAAGGGAAACACAGCTGACATCTCTGGACCCTTCTTTCCTAATATATAGAAATATATCTCTAGACCATCTTTCCTAAAATATGGGAAAAAAGAGTTTGGAGAAGTCAAGTGACTTTCCCAAGGTCACACAAGTAGGGATTTGAAAATCCAGTATTTGAAACCAAGTCTTCTAATTCTAAATGGAATGACCTTTACACTACAATAGATTGCCTCTACACTGTCTATGCATAAGAATTTTAAAATGGCTGCTTCAGATGACTAGTTTCAGTTCCCTATGGCCCCCATAGCTGGAAACTTTCTCCTAACAAGTGGCAAGGGAAGCCTCAAGCAGTACAAAAGAGATGATGTGACCATTTTCCAAACTTGTTTTAGAAATCAAGAGCACTATTCAGTGATGAGGCTTTTATCTTGGTTACAGTTCCCACAATGCTCTGCTTTTTGTTATGGTCCATAACAAATTGGGGGCCATTTCCTTTAGCCCCTCTTGCCTACATTCCTGCAACAACTACCTCACTGGTCTTTTTACTTCCAATGTTTCCTCCCTTTAATTCATCTTACACACTGCTTCCAGCTTTTAACCTTTATAAAATGACACTTGCAGCAAGTAATTCCCCTGCTCAAAAATCTTCAGCAATTTCCCATTGCCTACAGGGTAAAGTCCAAGCTCCTAAACTGACTGTTCAAGGTGACCCAAACTATTTTTTTTTGCCACAACTTTCCTACATAATAATGAGAGCTGTCACTTCTCTAGTATCCTAAGGTCTATAAAACACTTTGCATGCATTATCTCATAGGACCCTGGCAAGCTTGTGGGTATTATAGTATGTGCCTTCCCTTAACACTCTCTATGTTCTGGCCAGACTTGCCTTCTGGCTCACCCTGTATGACGTTCTATCTTCCATACCTGCCTTTGCACAGGTGGTTTTCCTTCCCCTCAAAAATACTCCTTCTTTACCTTCGCAGCTCAGAACTTCTATTTTCCTTGGAAGTTCAGCTCAAGCACTGCTTTCCACATGAAGTTTTCTTGTTTCCCACAAGCCACAAAATTTACCTAGTTTTCAGTTTTTAGATATTTTGTAGATAGGATGTAACATTCCCTGAAGGTGGGTACCATTGCCTTTTTATCTTTTTATGCCCAGGGTGTTGCATATATTAAACATTTACTAAATGCTTGTTCATTGATTGTTCTCATTTTTCAGACGAGGAAACTTAAGATCAGAGAGATTAAATGATATGCCCTTATTCACCAAAGTAGTAAGAGTGAAGGTAAAGAATGGGGAGAGGGGGAGAGAAAGGGTGCAAACTGAGATTGTTTTAGATTCTAGGTCTAAACTCTTTCTCCTGTATTATGCTGCCTCTGATTGGAACCCAAGGATCTTGTATGGCTGGTCCGATCACTCCTGTATTCTCTCTGTGATGTGCACTATTCTCCTCACATACATTGAATTTTTGCCAGTCTCTGAAGAATCATAATCATGACTTAATTTTCCCAGCTTTGATTTTCGTATCTACACATCAAAAAAGTAAAGGCCCTAAAAATGAATACAATGAGGAAATGGACTATGTGCTAAGGCCCCTTCCAGCTTTAAATATATGGGTATATATATATATATATATATATATGTGTGTGTGTGTGTATATGAATATGTATATGTATATATGTATATATTAAGCAGCATGGTACAGTGGGGAAAAATAAACAGACAAAAAAAACCACTAGTTCTGACTGGGTTCAAATTCCATGTCTATTGTCTACTACCAGTGTGCTTTGAGGAAAGTCACTTATCTTTCTTGGGCCTCAGTTTACACATATGTAAAATGAGGGGGTTGGATAAGATTATCTCCAAAGACCCTTCCAATTTTAAATGTGGAAGTCTATATGTGTTATTTTGTTAGTTATTTTCAGGATATCTAATTAATTTTCAACATCAAAGCAATAAGATGAACTAGGCAATCCAACTGTTCCCCAAATGGATATGGGTCTGTCTCACACTCCCTATCTTAAAAGCATTGATGGAATTGGAGGAGGGGGCCAGAACAGATTAAAGCCCCCCAAATTAAACACTGAACTTAGCCCAAACTCCTATAATTTAAAGGCTTGGCCTAATTTTGAGGTAAGTTTTCTCTCTGTATAAGCTCAAATCATATCTCCTTTGTCTGGAAAAATAAGATTTCATGCACAATCAAGTTTATCTACCTCAAATCAATAAAAGCATTAAAACAGATATAAAAGAAATATAGTTAACCAATTTAAATATTATTGAAAGGCTTGTAGAACCACAGATATGCTGAATGTGAAATTTCCTAGTTGAAAGGTACCTTGAAAGCTTTTTAGGCAATACCAGAATGCTTTCAAACCATGTGCAGCCACTTATGAAAAGTATTCAGGTGCTTTACCTAATCTGAAAGGGAGCGCTTTTTCATAGCATTAGTCTTATAATGAGCCTTTTCAGGCAAATTTCAAAGAGTGCATGGTTCACATACTTTAAACTAAATTCACTCATAATTTAGCATTTGACAAAAGCTAATGCCTAATTGTCTCTAAAGAGGCTATAGAGGGAAAACATTTTTTCCTTATTAACAAACAAAGCTAAACACTGGGGCTTCCGCATCTTACCCCAACTCCCCCTTCTGATAGGTAACAATGACTCTGAAAAAATGGCGGATTGTGGAAAGCAGTTTCTGGTATCAAAGTGAATTGGGATGATATAATGACAAGCTTCACCCAAAATTTTCAGCCTAGGTTGACATCTGGAATATAACAATGCTTTCACTTCAAATCAAAACAAAGAAACAGGAATATGAAAATCAAGGTCAAATAAAAAAATGATCCTCTCCTCATTTTAATGCAGTGTATCTTGGTTAATTCTGAAATGCAAGGTTCTTATAATGGTTCTACCAACAACTGGCTAGGGTACCTTGGTTAAGTTATTTTCCCTTTTACAGTCTTACTCTTCTCATATTTGAAAATGAGGTACAAAGAATAGGTGATCTCTTAAGGTTGGGTCTTCTGCTCTCACATTTCATGAGTCTATAATCTATGACCTTTGCAGTTCAGATGATCTTTAGGAGCACCAGTTGTAACCCTCTTTAGACTATCTCCTCTTCTTCTCACATCTACAACTAGGGTCAAAAGTCTTATAAGAGTGGCAATATGAGAACAGCTTTCTTTAAAAAAAGGGGGGGGGGAGAACCAAGTATTTTCTGAACCAAACCAAGAGTGAAAGAAGTGCAGAAACATTTTTTTGGTGGTTTTTTAGTCTATTAGTCACATTGTGACTGTATTTGGAGTTTTCTTGCCTAAGATACTACAGTGGTTTGCCATTTTCTTTTCCAGCTCATTTTTACAGATGAGGAAACTAAGGCAATGTTAAGTGACTGGCCCAGCATTACACAGCTAGTATGTGTCTGAGGCCATATTTGAAGTTGACTCCTCCTGACTCTAAGGCCTGATGCTTTATCCATTGAGCCATCCAGCTGCCCTTATAGAAATAAATGCAAATTATTTATGCCTCAGTTTCTATGGCTGTAAAATAAGATCAGGCTAGATGACTTTCACCATTCCTTCTAGCTCTAAATCTATGGAATATGGAGGATACTATGAAGTGATAAAAAAGAAAGAGGAAAAAAAAGAAAGAAGTATTATCTGGTAAATAGCTTTTAAAATCCTGAGTAATTTTCATAATTGTGACACTCTACACAATTTGATAGTATCTTATATTGATTCTCATGTTTTAAGACAACAATCATTACATTATTATCTGCAGTCTAAGCAGTGCAGCCTAACCTCCTAATTAGGATGAAAAACTGTGCCAGCAGCAGCCCCAGTAAGTCACAACAAGTCAATATTTTTAATAAGGATTAATTTAAAAAACTCTACAAGGTTGTATTGGAAGCAGTTCTGGCATGTCTATTGATTAACAGTTGGCATTACATCTCATAAAGGGCTCATTATGTAAAGCATCAATCTAACTGTGATGTTCTCCCCCCCTTAAATACTATTGATTTGTTTTGCTGTATTTTTTTAAAGTCCCTGTAGTACCCACCATGCAGCTAGAGTATTGGGAACTGGTTCCAAGGATGTCACTAAGCATCATTGTTTTGGTAGATGTACAGCACCTAATCTAAGTGAGTAAGATAACTATGAATTTCTACTTTTCCCCTCTCTTTAAGACCTATCCCACCAACTTTGCAGGTTGGCAGAGGAAGGTTATTTATATATCCTGCCATGTGGGAGGAAGTCATCATCACCCTGAATGACCACTGATAGTATTTGTTTTAATCCTTTCAAACTTTACAAAGTAATTTCTGAAGGTAGAATTTCAGCACAGACAGTTAAGGTATACTCTGAAAATAGCATCAGAACTTGTTTTTTTCCTAAGAGTTGGGGTTGAGATCGTAAAAGGAATTTGGGGGGAAAGTCAGAGTGAAGGGACCAATTTATATTTAAGCAAAACATTTTTAAGTCAGGGTAAAAACACTATCATTAGTTAGCACATTACTGAGAAATCTCTGAGGAGGCAGTCTGGACATTGGTACACTAAACTCATGAATATGCAGCGTTGACATTTCAAACTATTCAAGTATATCGTTCCGACCCTTTCCTTCACTGTCATCAATGCACTACACACTGGCAAGCACAGGGTATTCAAGTAAACAACACTGTATGGAAAATGTTTAAAACATTCACTGAAATGCTCTAGGTTTCTAAAAGTGATTATGTAGAAATCACTTTAATAATGTTTTAAGTACAAAGAAATATCACTGGGGAAATGTATGTGAGTATACACACACATACACACACACACACACATACACATTTTATTAGAGAAAAAGTATGTTTGCTTGATGCTAGATGGCAGTGCCGTGCAATTAAAAATAAAGGAAACTCAAACCACTGACTTTTCTAAACATGCATTCGCTATATCATAGATTAAAAGTAAAAGTAAAAATACATTATTAATTCGTGCTTTACTTCATGGAAATTCATTAAGAAGTTATGACAAAGCCTTTACCATAGAAAGGTACATATTTTTTTTCAAAGAGGAAGTTAAATGTAATCACACTCAATATATGTGATATGCTTTAAAAACAACAACAGTAAAGTGACTCTGAAAACAAATTGGCAAAAAGCAGAACTTAGTTAAAACATGGTATGCTTTACTATTTGTTTTTTTTTGTTTTGTTTTGTTTTCAGGGCAATGGGGGTTAAGTGACTTGCCCAGGGTCACACAGCTAGTAAGTGTCAAGTGTCTGAGGCCGGATTTGAACTCAGGTACTCCTGAATCCAGGGCCGGTGCTTTATCCACTGCGCCACCTAGCCGCCCCCATGCTTTACTATTTGTGGTAAAATCATAAAGGTATTTTAGTTTTTTAATAGTAGTAATCTTATCATATGCAATAGAGGGAGGAAGCCAGCCACCTGAGGCTTGCATGGTACCCTGTGGAAGGTTTCCTAATTATTCAAGTATTATTCTTTCATTCCTTCATTTAAATTCATTCATTAAGCACACATTTACTAAATCACTGCCTCAGTGAATTGTACATTTTAACTGGAGAAGAATACAAATAACTAAAATTAACTAAACTAAACAAAACTAAAGAAAACAAATAACTAAAATACAAAGTGGTTGAAAATCAGGACCATTAAGTCCAAGAGGATTCAGAGGAGGAAAAAAAATCACTACCATTTGGAGTAATTGAAGGAGGTTTCCAAAATAAGTGATAGGGCTAGGTTCTGAAGGACAGAAAGGGTTTTGATCACTGATGATAATGGAGAAAGTCAATAAAGTAGGTGATAATCCCAGTTCTTCCATTTACTCTTTGTTTTCTTCTTTTTTTGGTGTTTTTTTGTTCTGTTCTGTTCCGTTTTGTTTTCTGAGGCAATTGGGGTTAAGTGACTTGCCCAGGGTCACACAGCTAGTAAGTGTTAAGTGTCTGAGTCCGGATTTGAACTCAGGTCTTCCTGAATCCAGAGCCGGTGCTCCATCCATTGTGCCACCTAGCTGTCCCCCATTTACTCTTTATGTGACCTTAGGCAAGTCATTTAACACTCAGGGCTTCAATGTCCTCAACTATAAATGAGAGTGGGAGAATGAGATCATTTATAAGGAAGCTATCTGGGTAAACATCCTGGAATTCTGAAAAGGGATGACATTAGCAAAGATATAGCAATGGGGGTATGTTATATCATTGAGAACATTGAGAACAGTCACTTAGCTGACATTCTTGTCACTATGGGTGTATACCACAGATCACCTAATCAGGGGGAAAATGGATGTTGTTTTCATTAACAATAATTATCTAATAGGCACAGAGGCAAGCTAAAGTCATTTTGGAAGAATTCAACTCTTTGGACATTGTAGGAAGTCTCAGGATGCTAAAGAGTATCCTATGACTTGCTGTATAATTTTTTTTTTCAGTAGTTGAAGGAAATAACTAGAAATAATTCTAGTAGTACTAGAACTGAGTAGCCTTTTTAGTGCCATTGGCCTCCCCTCCAACCTTGGCAATCTGGTTAAGCCAATGGACCTCTTCTCAGAATAATGTCTTTAAATACATAACAGAAAACACATTTATATTGAAATATCAAATTATTAAAAATAACAACTACGTTCATGGACTCCAGGTTAAGAACCCCTGAATTAAGGAATCTGATACTCCGAAATAATCATGACCAACAAAAAAGGGATGGTTGTGGATGTAGGGCTTAGAGGAATCTTGGGAGAAAGTGGGGTATTGGAGATAAGACTCCTTTGTAGGGAGGGGTTGGACTAGTTGACTGCTGATGTCCTAGGCAATTATATGATCAGAAAACAACACTAGGCATAGTTCACATGTACTTTAAACATGTAGATGGAAGATTTCCAAAAGCATAGAGAACAGCTTCTTATGTTCCCAAGGTCAGAGTCTAAAATGGAGTATTGTTCCTGGGGATGGAAAGTTCTCAAAATGAAATTCTGACTATATGTTCATAAATGATTCCAACAAGAAAGGAGTGGCATCTAAAGATAACAATGTAGCTTAGAGAACTCTATAAGCTCAGCTTTAAAAAGGACATGTAAAAAAGATGAAGGGAGGACCAAGGACAAATACAAGAGAGTGACATGACAATAGTGTGAGGGAGGCTAAAGCTCGCAGCTGAATCTTGCACGAAAAATGATTAGGGCTAAAAAAGGGACGTTTTAGGGACTGCTTAGAGTAATGAGAACTACAAGGAAGGTGCAAGCCCTCTCCTTGGGGGCTGCAGGTGTAACGCTAACATAACAAAAATATAATTATTCAACTACTGTTTTGCTTCTGCTTTCTCCATTAACAGAGAATGAGTTTTAAAATGAGAATTCTTGCTTCAGGTATAAAGTTTAACTAAATCAAAGATGTAAAGTGGGCAGGAATTTTTCAGAGGAAACTGAGCCCTAGAGAGGTGAAATTACTTGGCCAAGGTCACACAGATGATCTAAGAATGAAAGCGGTGCTAGGATTAAAATTCCACATGCTCTTGTTCTAAATTCAATGCTCTTCTAATGAGTCTGATTCTTTCTGACTGTGAGATTTTATGATAAAAGGAATACTTTAAGAATATTAATCTGGCAGTGTATAACAAATGGATTTAAACAGGGATAGATTACAAACAGAGACATTAGTAAATTTATTGCCATAAACTAATCCAATTCATAAGTAGTAGGAAGAGAAAACTAGGTAAGGGGGAAACATTTTAGACATAAATAGATTTTCCATGAGTAATATATGAATAATACATTATTTGGTCTTTAAAAATAAAATAGACTAATGGAGACTTTGATATTAAAATATAATTAAAGAAAGAAAAAGAAAACAGGAATTATTCTTCAAATATGATATTAAAGAACATTTCCCATCCTATTAGTCTTTTCTTCACCCAGTAATAAAATAGGGAAGAAAAACAACCAGATGTGATATTCTACACACATATGTAGAATGCCATATATACATATATGGTATATGTAAATAAAAATGCTTTTCATGAAAGGGAGAGTAATGGCAGCACTTTTATAGAGATTTCAAGTTACAAACACTATTGAAGCTCTTCTGACACAACCCGTCCTCCCCCACCAATAAGCTGATTCAAATAGGCAACACTGTTTAGTCTGAATCTAGAATTTATATGGTTTCACCTCTCTAGGGCTCAGTTTTCTCTTAAGAATTCTTGTGCACTTTACATCCATGATTTAGTTAAACTTCATACCTAAAGCAAGAATCTTCATGTTGAAGATCATTCTCCTTTAATAGAGAAAGATCTCTCTCTCTTTCTCTCTCTCTCTTTCTCTCTCTCTCTCTCTCTCTCTCTCTCTCTCTCTGTCTCTGTCTCTGTGTCTGTGTCTGTGTCTGTCTCTGTCTCTCTCTGTGTCTCTGTCTCTGTCTCTCTGTGTCTCTGTCTCTCTCTCTTAAATTATGGAATGGTGAATATTTATAGTCTAGAAGTTTTGGCCCTGAAAAGCAATTTTTCTCATTTAATTCTATTATAAAATTGAAAATATATTCCCATAGAAAAAATTTTCAAATAGACTAAGGTGAGAAAATTTTACAAGGAAGGAGTTAAAATTGTGAATGACTTGTTCAATAGTATTGTATTCCAAGTACTTCTGTAGTTTGTTCCAGACTATAGAATCATTTAACTAACATATATTCATAGAGTTCCTACTGTGTGCCAACATCCTGCTATATAATCTGGGAGGTACAAATTAGTACCTCTCTTCTCTCATTCTATTTCTCAGACCATAAGTATTTTCACTCATGGATGGCAAATTTCCACGCTCTGATTGTCATTTCTTAATTTTATTGTTTCCCTTCTCTTTAATGCTGGGTATTAACAGTGTTTAACATATCACTTTGACATGAGTTAGCAACCATCTAATATCAATATCTCATCTTCCTGACAATGATAGTCTTTTTAAACCTTACTCCCCTCCAATCTAACACCAATCTTCTTTCACCTTTCTCCTCTAAAATCTCCTGAAACCTCTTTGGTGTTACTTTTACAAGACACTCCCTCTCCTAACTCCATGCATTTTCACTGGTTGTCCCTCATGTCTTGATTCTTTTCTTAATTGTCTAATTTTGTTTTCCTTGAATCCCCTTAAGGCTCATCGAAAATACTACTTTTGCAAGAAGCTTTTCCCAACTGCCCATAATGATAGAGCCTTTCCTCTATGATGATCTCTTATTTATCCTGTTTGTATCTATTTTATATAGAGTTGTTGGCATGCTGTCTCTGACAACAGACCATGAGAAAGCAGGGACTATTTTTTGCTGTACTTTTCAGCCCCAGTGCTTAATATACTGTCTGGCACATAGTATGCACTTAAACTGTTGACTTGCTAACTTGTTCAGTCTTCAGTAAAGTTATGTAAAATAATGCCAGGGTTTATGTGAGAAATCAAAGAAGAAAAACAATGAAGAAAAAAAAGGAATACTAACATATCTCAGCTAGATATTGAAGAAAGTGGCATGGGTAAGTAACCAAAGAGCCATTAAACTGTAAGAATTAACAGGTAAGAGCATCTTCCTGTAGAACATGGGTTCTTAACATTTTTGGTATCATGGAACCCTTTGGAAGTTCCATGAAACCCATAACCCTATTCTCAGAATCCTGTTTTTAAATATATAAAAGAAAATATATACAATTGCAAAGGAAACCAATTCTAGTAAAATACAATTATAATTTTTAAAAAATTGGAATGTCATCTAAAACCTATCCAATGAAACTTTTAGGGGTCTGTGGACTCCAAATTAAGAACTCATGATTTAAAGAGCACTTCTTCTGAGGAAGAAGCAGCTCCTTGTGCCCTAACATAAGCTGCATTAAAAGGTCATCCAATAATGGAGAGGAATAAGACAGGAGCATGGGTAATTGAGAGCTTTCTACTCAGGAATACTGACACAACCATTTATTGACCCGAAAGGAATAATAGAAAGGTCTCCTGTCTTCCTATTATTCCTGGGGTATATATATATATATATATATATATATATATATATATATATATATATATATATATGGAACTTGATGGAGAGTTCCCTGAGCTCTATAAATCCTGAAACTTATACTGAGTAATTCACAGAAGGAATGGCTCATCATGATGACTTCTAAAGTTCTAGTCAAGAAACTCAAGGATTTAGGAACATGATCAGCTGGCTAAGATATTATTTTAAAATGAAATTTGGATTACGGGACTATGGTTCATAGTATAGGAAAGATCAGCTCTTAATAAGGGTTGGAGAGGCACTTAATGAGGTCTTTAAATTTAAAAGAGAAAGGACGAGGGCAGCTAGGTGGTGCAGTGGATAAAGCACTGACCCTGGATTCAGGAGGACCTGAGTTCAAATCTGGCCTCAGACACTTAACACTTACCAGCTGTATGACCCTGGGCATGGGCAAGTCACTTAACCCTCATCCTCAGAGAGAAAAAGACAGAGACAGAGACAGAGAGAGACAGAGAGACAGAGACAGAGAGAGGCAGAGGATGGAAGCGAGAAGAGTGTCTGTCTATCCATCTGCCAATTCAGATACCACAGAAAGTACCATGTAAAACAGAGGAAGAAAAGCATCATTATTGAGGACAAGTAATAAGCAGAAGACAATTTCCAAGAAAATATTTAATGTTAAAACCCATGACCTCAGACAAATATATAAAATCATATGAATTGTATATTAAGCAAGGTGAAATAGGCATCCTTATGCAAGAAAGCAGATTTTACCCCATGAGAATTTGAAGGATGAAGTCTAGACTAGTATATGGCTAAGGAAGAATAAAACTATACCTTATTCAAAAGGAAGAAAACAGATAAAAAGGGCAGGAGAATAGCAGAGAGACTTGGTGGCTGAAATAGAAATGATAAAAACCTAGGGAGAAAATGCCCGGTTTCACCTTAAAATTCATGATTGCAAAGAAAACTAGTTGCGGTTAGCATTTATACAATGAATTAAAGGTACAATCCCATGACCAAAACGTCTTTGAGCAAATCATCCTGAAATGAAAAGAGAAAGATTCTATATTGAATTTCTAATGAAATTATTCTTATGAGAAAGAAAAATGATAGCTTCCTAAAAAGAACAATGTGTAATTAGGGACCATCTAAAGAAACTGTCTTATACAAATGTATATACAACTGTGCTATAATAAATGACAAACATAATGAATACAGAGGAAATGTAAAGATTTGTGTGAACTGATGCAAAATTAAGTAAGAAGAGGATAAAATAATATACACAATATAAATGAAAAGAACATCAATGCCAAGTATAAATGTGTCTGTCAGTCTGTCATCTATCTATCTATCTATCTGTCTGTCTGTCTGTCTATCTATCTATCATCTGTAGATTCAATAAGAAAGGCCTGGGGCAGCTAGGTGGTGCAGTGGATAGAGCACCGGCCCTGGAGTCAGGAGGACCTGAGTTCAAATCCAGCCTCAGACACTTAACACTTACTAGCTGTGTGACCCTGGGCAAGTCATTTAATCCCAATTGCCTCACTAAAAAAAAAAAGAAAGAAAGGTCTAAAATTCTAAAGGAGAAACATAATCCTCTCATTGTACTATACCCTTGCCATACTCCACAAGGACCACATTTTAGGACAGACATTGATAAACTTGAAGGGTATGTACCAACAGGAGGATTACAAAACAATCAGAGGAATAAAAATTATATGTTATGGATTAGTTGAGGGAAATGGAATTATATAGCATATAGAAGATAAAACTGGGAAGCATAGGGGAGATATAAGCATAGTGATTGTTTGTCAATCATTTTTCAGTCATGTCTAACTTTTTTGGCCCCATTTGGGGTTTTCTTGGCAAAGATACTGGAGTGTTTTGCCATTTTCCAGCTCATTTGACAGATGAGGGAACTGAGGCAAACAGGGTCAAGTGTCTTGCCCAGGGTAACACAGGAAATGTCTAGTAAAGATCAACTCTTAAATGTCTGAGGCCAGATTTGAACTTAGGTCTTCCTGACTCCAGGCCCACTGCTCTATCTACTGTGCCATCTTGCTGCCCATGCAGTATCTGGTATATAGTAGAAACCCAATACACTTATAGAAATTTAACTTAATTACTATTTGAGTGTGTAGCTTCACCTGAGTCTCAGTTTCCTCAACTCAAAAATTAGAGGTTTTAACTAAAACATAGAAAAAGTCTCATCCAGCTCTACATCTAGGATCCTATCAGTAGTAAAGCCATCCACAGCAAGTTGTTACATGCCAACATCAGTGTTAAGAAATGTAGTAACCCACAGCATCATGCTACACCTCATTTTAATCAGGGATACAATATCTTCATCTCTTCAAAGTCTTTTAGCTGTAAATTTTCTAGAATACATCAAGAAGATTTTCTATGAGCCCATCTGTGCAGCACATTCATTTTCTGCGACTGTTTTGCTGAGTACAATGAAAACCGTGACTGCTAATGAACGGGTACTCGGAGAATGGCGATGCTACTCTGGGAGGGTGACGGGAGAATCTCATCTTCTCAGTACAGCAAACTCAGGTCTAGACTTCCACGAAAGCTCTTCATGGAAACACTTTCAGTTATACTGCTTCAGAAGACACTGCCTTCCCAAACAACCTGGGAGATAGATGTAATGTTCTTTTCCATGTACAGATCAATATGACCAGAGGTCAAATGTGATGCAAATGCTGAGCAATAATAGGAGAGTTTTATTCTGGCTCTGTTGCATCAAAAATATGCACCAGTTGTCTTACCCACAGAGCTAGGGATGTGTTCTTAGAAATTCGGTGCACTGATTATAGGGGGAAGTAAAATGAACAATCTTACTGTCATCATTACTAATCAGTGTGATGTACAAATTGTCATTCAATAAGTATTGATTAATTGATTTTTTTTTACTCTCTGAAGGGTGATTAGCACTATACTAGGTATTTAGAGCTCCTATTGTTCCCTCAAATATATGGCATTTGGAGGCGTGTATAATTCTAGTTCTAGAAATCAAAGCATTTCTTATTTGGATACCATAATGGGGAAAGACAAAGAATCATCCTTAAATGCTCCCAAACTAAGTATTATGCCATTTAGCATGAGGGAAAATAAATATATGCAACAAAAATGCATTGCTGGCATGAGTTATTTCATTAAAATATATATCTAACTGAATTTTAAATTACTATATTCATGTAAATTATTGTAATATCATCGATGTTATTACTTATTAAAAACTGCTTATCAACTTTTCCTTATCGACACATTCACAGAGTTATATAGTCAAGGTTTAGCTCAACACAGTATTACACACTATCACATTTAATGTGACTTATTGGTTGAAACAGTATACTTTCCCAATGATAATACAACCCTAGGGAATGAGTTGTAGTTTCAAGTTGAAAGAGTAGTTGGTGCGAGTTGTCAAAAAGTTCTGGGAAGCTGGCTAGAAGAATAGAGAACCATAAGAAAGAAACATAACTGGAAGGCTGAGTGGAGGTGGGAAGAGTTGGAAACCTGAAGAGAATAAAAGAAGAGACCTAATACATACCAAAGCCAAAATGATTAGACATGGTAGCACAAGGAAGGGAGTGTGGCTTGAAGTTTAACAAAGGAACACAGAAGAGTAATTGCTTTTCAGCTTAAGATGTGAATGTTAAATGAAAATAAAACCATTTCTTCAAGATGAAACTGATGTTCTAATAGAAGTAAACTTCATTACAAGTCTTCATTAAAATATTTTTAGAATGTCGTGTGTGTGTGTGTGTGTGTGTGTGTGTGTGTGTGTGTGTGTGTAACACTCAGATCTGGCACGCGTATCACACATAGATTGTGCCCAAGATTCTGGGTCCTAGCCAGCAATACAAAATAGTATTAGATATGATCCCTGTCCTCCACAAGGTTGTAATTTAGTTAGGAAGTCATACACCATGAAACAGTGATGTGGTCAATAAGATCATACAATAGGAAAACTTCTGTGAATTGAAAAAGAATGAAATAAGCAGAAGCAGGAGTATAATATTCACAACAACTACAATAATGTAAACAAAATGTACATTAAAATAAAGTCAAAGCCTGTGGAATTAGAGTAACCAATCCTGATCTCAGAGAAGAGATGAGGAAATGTATCTCTATGTTCATTGGAGAAAATCGGGGTTATGGGCATGAAATGTTCTATGCTTTGCCAGATAAAGTCATTGGATTGGTTTGCTTAACTATTTGAATTTGTTCCAAAGACAGGTTTACCAGTTTTAGATGGGTGCTTGAGAAGGATATATCTGGAAATGACTGTGATGTAAAAACAAAAAGGCATCAATAAAACTTCCTTAAAAAATTTAAAAGCAAAATAAAAGCTCCCCCACCCCTGTAAACTAGAGTCTTGGGGAAGACTTCAGGGAAGAGGCAAGACAAGATGTGTAGCCTTATCTGGTAGTGCCTGGAGGTCAAAAAGTGGAAATTCAGTTTTGCAAAGAATAGTAAACAGCCATTTAAGAAAGCTTCAGCAACAACATTAATGAAACACTTAATTCAATCAACATCTTTATTGAGTACCTAATATATACAAGACACTGCTCTAGGTGCTGTAAGATATACTTAATTTGCTTAATGAAATCAAGAAAAGAAAAAGCCTTTTCTACCTGTTTATCCCAGTTTAAGCTCTGTGAAACATAGAAAATCAGTCAAGGGTACTGCCCCAGGTTAACCTGAGGTCCACTTAAAAAAAAATAAATTTGGATGATTATATCAGTATAACTGGTTTCTTTTGTAATCCTACATATTTGTTTTAATAATATTTTATTATCCCCAATTACATGTAAAAACAATTTTTAACATTCATTTAAAAAAACAACAACTTTGTGTTCCAAATTCTCTCACTTCCTCACCCCTTCCCACCTCCCAAAGATGGTAAGGAATTTGACACAGAATATACATGTCTATGAACTTTTTTGTTTAACAACATTCTTCTTAGAAGGTGTCGACAGGCTTTATCAGACTGCCAAAGAAGTCCACAACACAAAAATGATTAGGAACCCTACATCTACCCAAATTGATATAAGCCTTAGAAAGAGGAACACAGATTAATCACATGTTATTTTTTAGTATTGCAATGTGAAATGGTTTCCAAAATGCCATGCTATTTAAGGTAAGTTTGGACAAGGTTTGACACTCCTTGAAAGGTCAGTAGGTATACATGCAGACATACTTAATCCCACAAGAACTACAGACCAAGCCAGGCATGGTTATGCCACAGAGGTTCCTATTAACCCATATTACCCTACATTAGTCTCAATAAAATGGAAAGAGGTTAAATTGAACCAAACAATGTTAATTCAGCTCCAAATTTTCTTTTTAAATAAAAACCCTTAAAGGAGCTTCATCCAGTTAGGACTAGTAATTGGCAATAAATAGTAAGCATAGGAATTTAAGTTGAATTCTGTAGTAATGAAGGCTTTTGCCAAATGCACACATTTATTTATGTCCAAGTGACTCAATTAAGTGTTCTTCCTTGCAGGTCTGGTTTAATTTTAAGCCATGCCTTGTCTCTCAGCACAAATATTTATAAATCTTACATCCTCATAGAGAGTACATTCACAGTAGAGTTAGAGGTCCTAGGTTACAATCCTATCTCTGATACTAACTGTATGACCTTGGTCAAGTTTCTTGTCTTTGATTTGCTCATTTACAAAATGAAAGAGTTGGAACAGAGAAGATCTGTGGTGCTTTTTAGGTTTACATCAAGGATCTTATTCTTGGCTTTTTCACTTATTTAGCTATGTGACACTTAGGCTCAGTTTCCCACTTAGTAAAATGGAGATAATATTATCTAAATAATAACAACAACAAAACTAATAAATCATAAGGATATTGTTATTGTTAATGATGGTGAAAATAATAATAATTACTATTATCATGTGTATATTTTCAGAGCTGCAAGATGGACCATAACAGATTTGGAAACTATCCTAAGAAAAATTCATGCTATATTAACAAAACACAAGGTCCATCATAAAATAGAAGCTACTGAAAGATGAGCACATCCTTGTCACCAAAAAGGAGAAAGCATTCTTAGATAACATGATAAACAGATCAGAACCATATAGAAATACTTTGGGAATAAGTAGACATCAAATGAACAAGCAAAATGGTTCATAGAAGTAAAGTGTCTTGGGACAGCTAGGTGGCACAGTGGCTAGAGTCCCAGCTCTGGATTCAGGAGGACCTGAGTTCAAATCCAGCCTCAGACACTTGACACTTACTAGCTGTGTGACCCTGGGCAAGTCACTTAACCCCAATTGCCTCACCAAAAAAAAAAAAAAAAAGAAGTAAAGTGTCTTACCCAAGGTCATACCACTATTGGACACTATCTTAGTGTCTAAGGCAAGACTCAAAGTAGATCTTCCTCATTCCATTTTGCTATATCCCTATATTAAGATTCCCCTATCAACTATAGTATATTGATATTTAATGAGATTTAAAATTCCAAAAATTAAATGAAAAAAGTAATACAATTCCCATTCATAGAACTTGTTTTCCATGTTTCTTTTAATAGTAGCCTTTGGGAAAAGCCCTGCTTCTGGAGTCAAGAAGAAATGTGTTTGAATCAAGTCTCTGTCACCTACTGGTTATGTGACCCTCAGGAAAATTCATTTTATTACCTGTAAAAGAAGGGAGTTGGATTGGATGACATCTTTAAGCCCTAAATCCTATGACTCCATGATCAGAATGAATGGAGATGATTAAGTTTTTATCCATTCTAATAAATATGTTCATGAAACTTTAGCCAATAAAAATCAGGTCAGCATATTAAAATGAAAATTCATAAACACAATCCCATTAAGTTAGTCTTTTTCAAGAAAGAACCCAGTTAAAGTTTTGGCTACATGTTACCATTAGTTCTTTATATGAGAGATTTCTCAAAGATTATGGATTTGAGTTAGAAACAGGATGAAATGCTATTAATAAATGTGTGCAACTTTCTTCTTCTTCTTCTTCTTCTTCTTCTTCATCATCATCTTCTTTTTCTTCTATTTCTTCTCCTCCTCCTCCTCCTCCACCATCTCCATTTCTATCTCTATCTCCTTCTCCACCTCCCCTCTTTTCCTTTTTTTTCCTTAATATTTTATGCACTAGATTAACAAAGTTTTCTGGTGTACTGTGAATACATAATAGTTATTTTAAACTCTAGAGGTCAAATCTGTAACTGCAACTTTGAGGCTAAGGAGACAAAATAGGGATAAAATCTATACCAGTTCTTTTGATTAGAAGTGTTAGACTTCAGACAAGTTTCTTTCTGGAAGGTTATTCTTTCACATCCTATTTCATGTTTTCAAAAAGAAGGATGCATTAGGGCAGTAATCATATTCCATGCTGGAAATGTGGCCCCTCTGGAACCTAAATTTAGGAATGGCAGTTCTATGCAGCATTGCTTGTAAAATCCCTAGCCTATGTTAACCCACACAGGGGTCAGAAGCTTCTGGCAACTGCTCCAAGATATGTACACTTAGTCTGACTGTTCCTGGCAAACTGTAGCTATCAAGCTCCATGCAGTATCTGTGGCCCTTAGGCCACCTCTTCCCCACACTGACTTATCCATATTAATCTTCTCACTGATTTATCTCTGCTCATTTGAGCAACTTAGATGACATTACTTCAATTACTTTCCTTAGGAAATTACTCTGTTGTCTAATTGACCCTACTATTAATTTTATTTTCCATTATCTAATTTCTATTTTTCCCTATTTCCCCCTAGTTTCAGGCCATTACTTCTTATTGTTTTCCACTTCTTTAACATTAGAACCAATTGCTTTCTTTTGTTAGTTATGACTTCATCATCACCTCTAGCAGCAACAAACATTTATATAGGTCCCACTATGTAACAGGCTTTTGGATTTAAGATTCTGTTTTATATACCATCTCTTTCAACCCCACTTTCTAAATGTACATGTGAAAATTCTGCTGATTATTTTCTCCAGAACAAAACCTAAGGTGATAATAGGCTGCTTCTTCTTGGCATACCATGGGTGTTGAAATAAATGTAGTTCTACAAAATATCTAGTCAGCTGTGTGGTGAGGACACAAGGAGTCAGCCCAGGTTTGTCACTTATTCCTTGTCTCGGACTTCACCTATGCTTTCATTAGTCGAGCAGTTAGAAAGCAGTTATGAATGTTTTAATTTCAGTCTCAGGATATCCTTACACTCTTAAAAATTGAGGACTCCAAAGATCTTTTGTTTGTGTGTGTTATTTCTACCAATATTTACCATATCAGAATTTAAAACATTTTAGTACTATTATGAGAATAAATTTTATCCCATTAACCCCTTGAAAAGGTCTCAAGGATACCCAAGTGTCTTCAGACTATGCTTTTAGAACCTTTGGTTTTGCCATAGCACAATGGATACAGTATTCAACCTGGAGTCAAGAAGATCTGAATTAAAATCTGGAGTCAAGCAACTGTTTGACCCTAGGCAAACTTATCCTATATCTGCCTCAGTTTCTTTAACTTTAAAATAAAGATATTAGTACTTACTTCCCAGGGTTGTTGTGAGGATTAAATATCTGTAAAATGCTTAGTACACTGGCTGATACATAGTAGACAATAAATCCATCCATCCATCTTTCCTTCCTTCCTTCCTTCCTTCCTTCTTTCCTTCCAAGACCTGACTTCTGGCATAAGAAACTTGTATGAGGAAACTACCTCTGCCAATATAGACCAGTATCTTCCTATATTAGAAAGTTGTCTAGAGTAATGGTTTCAAATTCAAGTAGAAAAGGGGATCACTAAACTGTAAATATGGATGCTTACAGAAGTATGTTGACTTAGATAATCACACATTAACATTATCTCTGTTCTGTTGTATTTTTATTTATCTTGGTAAAATTTCTCCATTTTATTTTAATCTGGTACAGACTGAATTTGGGAGTAGAGTGCTTCAGACCCCCAGTGATTGGTAACTTTGGTCTAGAACACTCAAACCTTATATGCCTTGGCCAGGGTCACACAGCAAGTATTTGTAAGAAGCTGAACTTGAGCCCTTGTCTTCCTGGATTGGGAAAGACTCTCTCCACAATGACGAGCTGCCTTTACCTACTCATTGTATCACTTGTTTCCTCAACAATTGGCTAGCTTGTTTATTCAGCTTTAAGAGACTATAGACTGGGGGGGGTGTGCAGCTAGGTGGCACAGTGGATAGAGCACCGACCCTGGAGTCAGGAGTACCTGAGTTCAAATTCGGCCTCAGACACTTAACACTTACTAGCTGTGTGACCCTGGGCAAGTCACTTAACCCTCATTGCCCTGAACCAAAAAGAAAAGAGTCTATAAACTAGTCAGTTCACTAAGAGATCAGTCAATTAACAAATCCCTTTTTCAGATTATCAAAATACTAATTCATAAAAATGTTGTCGCCTAGAAATCACTGGCAGAAATCTATTTTATGCTTCTAGATAAATCCATCATTCATATATGATGGTCATGGAACTGCTCATCTATTCCTTTATCCATACAATAAACATTTATCAGTAGTCTATAATGTGCAAAGCACTGTGCCAGACCTCGGGAAGGATACAAATACAAGGAGCATGATTGGTTAGCTATCCCTGGGTGATATCTCCCAAATGACTAAAGATACAAGGACACTTCCTGTAAGGTCTCAGTACTGCCTGAATTGGTTGATCAGGTTTAAGTGGTATAAGAAGGAGCATCAAGTTTGATGAATAGAGAAGGAAAAAAAAAGAAGGAAGGGAAGGTTAATGACCCCATGGTCCTAGAAGACCAATACTACCCATGCCTCTTCTGGCTTTAACTTGCAAACAATGAGGATCCTATTCATTTATTTTCTGAGAAAGAGCCCAAGTCAGCCATCTTTCACACCAGACTTTTCACCATTATCTTTTTTTTTGGTGGGGCAATGAGGGTTAAGTGACTTGTCCAGGGTCACACAGCTAGTAAGTGTCAAGTATCTGAGGCCGGATTTTGAACACAGGTCCTCCTGAATTCAGGGTCAGTGCTTTATCCACTGCACCACCTAGCTGCTCCTTTTCACCACTATCTTTTCATACATACCCCATAGATGCCTTTCCCAAACCTTCTATATGCCCCAGCCCCCACCAACCTCCCTTAACAAGCTCCATTGTTCATCTCCCTTTTTGTGTTGTTTTCTCTCATTGGAATGTAAGCCTTTGAGAGTAGAGAATGTCTTCCTTTTTGCTTGTATTTGCATCCCCAGTACTTAACACAGTATCTGGCATATAGTAAATAGTTAAGAAAAGCTAGTTGGTTTGTTCACTTGACTCACTTTCCCAGACTCTGGAAGCCTTCTCAAAGACTATATGGGGGAAGTTTCAAGCATAAAGTTTTGCTCCTATTTACTGGGTAGGTATAAATTGAGGAGGGGGCAGAGAATGGAGTTCCTGTGACCACAGATGAAGGATCAGACTGAGTCCTTCCCAAGGCCATGTTTGCCTGGTAGTTATGTTCAAGAGAGTCATCTAAACTTTCTGCATCACACTTCAAATTCTGTTATGTGACTTAAGCCATTTATGGCTGAAATAATCCATTGTTCTCACAATAAGGTGAAGTAGAGGCATTAATTGTAAGCCCTCTAACTTTTCTGTTAATTCTTCCACATCTTAGAACCAGTCAAAGAGAGATATATTAGATAGATTGAACCCTTAACCTTTCATTTCTGAGGAAATTTGCTTAGGATATTGTACTGGGAGTACTCAATGAAGATGCATCTCCTTGGCATCATAATGTTTGCCATTTAAAATAAATTGTTCTTATTTTTCACTATGATATGAAATCAAAGTGATCCTTCAATAAAAGCTGAATTCAAATAAGACAAGGCAAATTGCCAGTTGGGGGAGGGAGGGGCAGGGCCACTGGAAGTATTTGGAATACTAAAAGGTTGAAATTATCGTGATCTTGTTGGGAGATTTAGAAAGGGTCTGGAGTTGAATTTATCTAACAGTTTTGTGCAAAAAATCATCTAAGCATCTTTCATCATACTTCAAGTTCTATATTGCCACCTTGCTGTGAGTGACTGAGGTGATCTCTGGCTCCTGCTATGTGGAGAGATAAGAGGTTAATTATAAACTATTGAACTTCTGTGTTTACTCTTCCATAGTTTGGAAACATTGGAGATTGAAGCAGGAAGAGGTCAAACTCAAGAAATTTCCATCCCTGGAAGCTTAAGTGGAGACCCTAGTGCTTTGTTTTAGGCACAGGGATTAGGAGTGCTTGTTAATGATATTAAGGAAAGATTGCTCATAAACAGAAAGAAACTACTAAACTGATGTTAATAAAACTCAGTCTTTCTCCTAAAGAAATCTAGTAAAGGAAAGAAGATATTCATAAAATTTGCAGGACATGGTAAATACACAAGTAAGTTATAAAGTGCTTTGGAAATTTCAAAGAAAAGGCTAGAGAGAAGGACCAAATAGATTTCCTGAAAAAAAAGGTGGCATTTGAACTGGACCTTGGATTATGGGTTGTATTTTTAAAAATGAAAGGAAGGAAGGCATTCTAATTGGAGGTAACAACATGAGGAAAATCAAGTAGGCAGAAAAATGCATGACATACATAGGAAATAAGTAGATTCCAATTGAACCAGGACACAAGTTAAAGAAATACAAGAGAACAAAATGATAGCAAAAAATGTTTTAAACAAATGGCAATCCAAGAAATAAGTTCACTCTTTTTTTGTTTCTTTGTGGGGCAATGAGGGTTAAGTGACTTGCCCAAGGTTATACAGCTAGTAAGTAAGTGTCAAGTATCTGAGGCTAGATTTGAACTCAGGTCCTCCTGCAGGGCCTGTGCTTTATCCACTGCACCACCTAGTTGCCCCCAAATGAGTTCATTCTTAATGATCATGTAAAGACCAAAAGACTCTTGGAAGATGGAAACAGAATGACAGAACATCGAGATTACTGAAAGGAATCTATAGAGAACCAATCCTTCAACCGAGCTCAGTTTCATCAGTCATCCAATCAGGAAGTTGACCAAAGCACCACACACCATTCATGAATAAAGTTGAGACAAAAAGGAGACTAATCATCAAAGAGCTTAATGATGAAAATAATGAATGCCAATCTTTTAACAAAAAGCCCTTAGAGCCAATCACTAACCAAAACATGATCAGACACGGGGGTTCATTTATAAACTGTTTGGCTGAAGCATCAGAAGAAAAAAATCACATCTGATTTAATCAGAAGGTATTCTTCCCATCCAATAGAGCTCTTAGTCATTCCAACATGCTATGCTAGTGGCCATTAAACAGAGTGACAACATCATAACTGAAATAACCATTTGCTTAAATTAGTTTCTTAAAAAATCCATGAACTTCAGCATTATACTCAGTATTTATGAATCCTAACTCTTGGGTATGACTCTATTTTCTGTTCACTATTATAATTTCTTGAAATATAAAACCAAGATTATTAATGTTGGGTCTTTCATTTTCTTTTTCTTTGACCTGACCTTACTTCTTAAAGGCAACAAAATTTAGTTTTCTTCCCTTAAAGATCTCTTCAAATGTTAGAGGGTGGCATGGATGTCTGTGATAATTAAGCTTTGGCAGGCCCTACCAAGCTTTGATAAGGTACCCAGCCTAGCTAACTGCAGAGATGTTTCTCTCCAGAAAGTTCATCACTAGAAGAAGAAAGTTTTTGGCTGAAGCAGCTTGTGTGCCTCTTCTTTAAAATACATTCACAGTATAGAATTTTTGTGATACCATTATTAAAGTAGGGCACTTATTTAATTTAGAGAATCTGAAGTTACCTTATAAGGAAATTACAGACCCAAAGTATATTAGATATGCCAAAGTATACTGGATACCACTTAACAAAAATGGGGCAAATTTCTATTAGAAACTTTAAAAAATAAATAAAGAAAGAAGAGTGGAGGCAAGTCCCAAGAGTTCTAAGTGTAAGACAATCTTGGGACTGAGAAAAATTCCAGTGAAATAGAAAGCAGTAGAAAAGGCTTGAAAAGCAAATCTCAGAACACTCTCAATATTTCCAGGATTGAAAACCAAATGGTCCAGCTGCAAATCAAGTGTTCTTTCTGCTTCTGCCTCTGTGTGGTCCTCCCATTATATTCCTTTGTAAGCAACAGATTAGTGTGCCTCAGTAGATCATGCATTTGAAAGTGCATTAATCAGGGTGGAAAAACAAAGCTTTAGCAATAGAATCTGATTTACTTGTGCCTTTAAGAGTTAACTGCCGGTAAGACCTCAGAGATGGTATGGTAAGCTCCAAACACAAAATACCCTCCTTCAAGGAGAATTTACTGGTAATTTTCAACTGGTCACCTAGTTTATCACCTTTGTAGCATGAACAGTGGCACAACACTGCAGTACCCACAAACAGTAACAAGAAAGCAACAGTATTTAATGCAATAAAGAGGGAGGCCAAAAATTTTAAAAAGGGCTTCATTCAGATGAGCTAACACAGAACAGTCTTCATGCCAGGATAATGCATGGAAGAGAGCCCACACTGAGAATCAACTCCCACTGCCACTGTAAAAAATAAATATGAAAAACTCAACTTAATGCCAGTTTCTGGTTTCCAAATTAAGTGCTTTGCCTTTGGGGGATTCATGTGGGGAAAAAATGAATAAGCCACTCTACTTTACTATCTATGACTTAAAGTAAAGATTCTCATTTTTCCTAAGTATACTTATCACATATGAAGCAATAAATGGACCTTGTGTAATTAAAAATGCCAACTAAGTTCTCAGGGTTATTCTAGCCCTATAGTAACTCTACAGTAAAATGCTTACAATGAAGTACCTGTAACAAAGAGTCTCTATGCCAGACCAGTGTTGATGTTTTCTCACCTCCCAATAGAGGTAGTATTCTGTTTGGCTTTTAAAGCTCTCTATTACCTGACCCCTTCCTACCTTTCCAATATTTTTATTCCTTACATCCCCAATGTACTCCTTGATTAAGTGACACTGGCCTACTTACATCCCCTCTCCTGACTCCTTGGATTTTCACTTTTCTGTTGCACCTTTCTGGAACTATCTCCCTCCTTATCCCTGCCTCCCATATTATCTGGCTTCATTCATGTCTTAGCCAAGGTCTCACCTTTGGCAAAAACAAAAACAAAAACAAAAAAACAAAAAACTTTTCCCAGTCCCCCTAAGGCTAGTGTCTTCCCTATGAAATTGTCTCCAATGTATCCTGTCTATAGCTTTTAATGCATAATTGCTTTTAAGTTCATATTGTGTCCTCTAGTAGATGGTAAGCTGTTTCAGAGAAGAAACTGTCCTTTGCCTTTCTTTGTAACCCCAGTGCTTAACACAATGCCTGGCACATAGCAAATACTTAATAAATACTATCCGACTGACTGAATTGACTGAGAGCTATAGAAGAATGCACAGTGATAAATAGTGTGGCATAATGAAAACAACAAGGGAGTCGAAGTCACAAAAACCTGGTTTAAGTCTGGGCTATACTCAAACTTTACTAGCTTGGTTAAGTCATTTGACATCTCAGAGACTTTCTACAGCTATAAAATGGAGGCAAGATAGTGCTTACACTAACACTTTGTAAAATATTTTTAAAAGTATACAATGAGTTATCATTATTGTTATGTAAAACAAATGAAATCGATATTCAACCTATTCTAAATGTTTACTTAACAATGGCAAGTAAGATGGGGTATTTTTAGTCTTCTAAACAAATATTTTATCAGTATGTTAGGTACTGAGTAGGCAAAAGAAAGAATACTCAGTCTCTAACTCATAGGAATTCAAATTCTATATGATGGTGTTAATTTATTTACTTATAGGGAAAGTAGAAGCTACTTGACAGTTGAAAAACATGCCAAAAACAAGTGGTTATCTTCTCAATACTTTCTCTACAAGGCAAACAATTTTGAGATGAGTTGTGAATTCAGAAAAGTTTATTGCCTGGCACATAGAGACAGACTAGTGGGGAAGATGGCAAGGACATATAATTCAATTAAATTTAACAAACATTTAATGAGAATCTAAATAGTCACTGCTCTCAAGTACCTTACATTCAACACATACACAAGTAAACACAAAGTAATACTGGGAGATAAAGTATCCTATTAACTGGGGCAATGAGGAAAGACTACGTGTAGGAAGTGGCACCTGACCTTGTCTATGGAAGGAAGTGAAAGAGTTTAAGATGAAGAAGTGAAACTAGAGGAAGGAATCTAGCTGAATTTGTTAGTGGAAGAGGAGATGATGAAAGGAAGACTCTTGTAATGCAGCTGGAAGCAAGTGTGGGAAAGATCTGATGACAACATTAATGAAGAGAAAGGAGAAAAAGAAGGAATTGAAAATGCATCTGAAGTCCTTTACTCTGGGAACCAGAGGAATGGTGGTGACATCTACTGAGGCTAGCAAACTGATGGTAAGGTTGATCTTTCCCTCTGGGGAAGATGAGGGTACTAGTTACAAGAAACTAGGCATTGAGCTTCTAGATAGCAAGCCAATTAGACCAGGAACATATTACACTCTATGCTACTGAAAATATTCACTTCATGTTCACAGCCCTTTAAACACTATGCGACTCAATAAATCCCTGCTTGTATTATGCCATCGGCACTCTCAGCACCTAAGTATTTTATTAGTGCTATTTACAGGTGGAATAGGATACAGTTGAGTATGGCTAGTTTCTTTCATATCAGATAGCTACTGCCTTCATTGTTGCTATGTTGAGATAGGAACTGAAGGGTTCTGACAGGTTTACCATACATCTTTTTATTCACAAAGACTTCTAATCTTGAAACTGGTTCTTTGTTTTAAATCAGGAATCTATTGATTAACTGTGAGACTGAGCGTGGCTCACGGGGGGCTGAGGAGGGTATACACTGTGGAATTAGGACAGTTAAACACTGAAATCGATCCTCCCTTTCTCTTGCCACTGTTGCTGCAGCAAGCAGTTTCTCTAAGCTATTAATTTTATTATTAGCACACCTGGAGACATTGGTTCCCTCAGGGAAAAGCAATTCAACTGTGTGTGCTACAAGACTAGTGGCGTATGATCAATGAAACAGCTGGGACCATAAGCTGCCTGTGCATCTCTTTCCTCCTTTTGGAATTTGGGGAGTAATACTCCTTGTGTAATGATGTACATGACATGTTATAATGTTTCACAACTATTTCCCTTTTGCCCCTTTCAACTCCCTTTGCTAATGGGAAATTACTTTTAAAGGAAATTATAGTTTGAAGAGCATTGGCCTGGAAGTCAGTTAGTTCTGACATTAATGTGCTGTATGATTCTGGACAAGTCATTTAACTTCCCTGGACAGCAGTTTCCCCATCTATAAAATAAGTTGTCTGCACAAAAAAGAATTAAGTTCACTTTCAGGCACTCAGGTAAGGTTCTAGATGGCATAGTGGCTAGAACCCTTAACATCGAGTCAGGACAATTTAAGTTTGAATCCTACTACAGACACCAACAAGTTATGACTCTCATAAAATCACTCGACCTCAGTCAGTCTCAAATTCCTCATCTATTAACTGGGAATACTAATACAAACCATCCCCACAGGACTGTTGTGAGGATTAAATGAGATAACATCTGCATAACACTGTGCAAACCTGAAGGTGCTATATAAATGTTAGCTATTATTATTACACTGATTATTATTAAGTTCATTGGTTGCAATGAAAAGCAGCATTGAAGAGCAATAGATTCCACTTCAAACCCTCATTTTCCAGACTATCACAAACTGTCCACTAGACATCTTAAACTTGATATCTCATAGGGACCTCGAATTCAACATGTCCAAAACAAAACTCAATTTCTTTTTTCTTTTTTTCTTTTTTCTTTTTTTTTTTGGGGTGAGTCAATTGGGATTAAGTGACTTGCCCAGGGTCACATAGCTAGTGTTAAGTGTCTGAGGCCAGGTTTGAACTCAAGTCCTCCTGAATCCAGGGCTGGTGCTCTATCCTCTGTGCCACCTAGCTGCCCCAAAACTCAATTTCTTTTGCTGAAAACCTACTACTCTTCCAAACCTTCCTGTTGAAAGTTTTCCTGTCAAGGAGACCCCCACCCCCACCAGCCTTGCAGTCACTTCAGTTCACAATTCCACAGTCCTCCTCAACTCTTCATTCTTTCTTACCCATCATATCCAATCAGTTGTTGACTTGTTATTTCTACCTCCATAAAAATCTCTCTTCTATGTCTCCTTTCCATTCACAAAGCCTCCACCCTTCTTCAGGTCTTTATCACCTCTAACCGGACTAGTCTATTAGTTGCCTAATTAGTGTCCCAGCCTCACATGTCTCCCTACTGTAATCTATCCTCCACACAGCAGCCAGTTATTTCCCTAAAGCATAGGTCTGAACATGCTATTCTCTCACAAAATAAACTGCAATGTTTGACCCTTAACCTTTAGGATTAAATATAAATTCCTCTGTTTGGTATTTTCAGGTCTTCCAATCTTGTTCCATCTTGTCTTTTGAGCTTATTACACATTGTTCTCCTTCACATGTTATTATGGTTTATCCCAACTGTCCTTTGTATTCCTTATATACTACATTTTATCTCCAGTCTCCTCGATTTTAATTTAGCTAATCAGTGTACCTGGATTGTACTCCCTCTTCACCTTCACATCATAGAATTTCTAGTTTCCTCCAAGTCTCAATTAGAGTACAACGTTCTAAATGAGGATTTTTCAGGATCCTTCCAGATTCCAGATGCTCCTCCCCAAAATGACCTTGTATCTATTTTATTTCTATTCTGCATATATCTACAAATGCATGTGTTATCTCCCCTGGCTATACAATAAATTCCTTAAGTGCAGAGACTCTTTTACTCCTGACTTTGCATTACTAACTCCTCAGTCTGACCACTCCTGTGTCTGATTGAGGTAAACTGAAGATGGTGCTCATGTGATTTGAGGAGGCTGAGGAACTCAGAGGCCTGGACGTTTGAAGGGGACTGGGGTTAAGAAGGTGGAGGCTCTCATCCAAATATCAATCTTAACTGGAGAGGCGTGAGACTGACTTCAATAACTATAAACAATAGCAGAAGGGACCTGGGCCACGTGAAATGAACTTGAAAAGAAGAGACATGGTTTCTGGATGAAGATGAGAGAGGGAGGGTTCGAAGGTGGCAGTCCAGAGCAGAGTGGGTCAACTCTTCTTCCTGACCATCAGTGTCAAAACGTATGACAAAAGGAATAGCCAATATTCACATCCAGAGACAGAACTGATGGGAGTCAGAGTGCTGATCAAAGCATACTATTTTTCACTTTTGTGTGTGTGTGTGTTTTCTCTCACTTTGTTTCTTTTACAATATGACTAATATGGAAATGTTTTACATGATTACACATATATAACCTATATCAAATTACTTACTGTATTAGAAAGGGGACAGGGGAGGGAGGGAAGGAGAAAATTTGGAAATCAAAAAAATTAAACTTTTTTTAAGTGAATGTTAAGTGATTGTACATATGTAACTTATATCGGATTGCTTGTTGTCTTGGGGATGGAGGAGGGAAGGGGGGAAGAAGAAAAAAGAAGAAAAATTTCTAACTCAAAATCTTACAAAAATGAATGTTGAAAACTATCTTTTCATGTCACTGGGGAAAAAATAAAATAGTATTAAGAAGGGAAAAAGTGTAAAGGAGCTGAAATCTCCATAAAAATGAATGTTAAAAATGTAATTGGGAAAAAATAAAATAGCACATAAAACAAACAAACAAAAAGGAGCAGCCAAGCCTAGAGAGAGTGCCAAGAGATGAGGCATCTTGAGGAGAAAGCCAGGTCTCAGCATCAGAATACAGAAGAAAAGTGAATGGAAAAGATGAAGGGGAATTTGCTAACAACAGAAGAGTATTCCGGAGAGCAGAGTGGAAAGGAGGGGAAAGTGAGAGATAAAGACTGTGAAGGACCAGAACTGAACTCAATACCAGATGGATTACAAGAAGAAGGTGGCAACAATTGCAATGGATGAACATGATGTTTATCCACTCCCCACCAAAAGATCCCATGCTGATCTCCAGTGCTGGTGTATCAGAGGTATACAGGGGGTTTGGGGAGAAGGGACAGGAATTTGGAGAATGCATAAAGTAAGGACAGAGTTTAGCCAAGGAGATCAATTAGAAAACCACTGCAATAACCTAGGCAAGAGGTAATGAAGACCTGAACTAAGGTGGTAGCTGGGTGAGTAGGGAAAAGGTTAAGGGATAGAAAAGATGTTAATGAGATAGAAAAGGCTAGATTTGGCAAATGACTTTACATATATGCATGTATGTATATAAATATACACATATATCGGTGTGTACACATATATACAGACACATACATGAAATCTATCCTTTGTATATGTTTATATAATCTCATTATATATGCATACGTACACACGTATATGATGAGAATTGGTATAATACACATATATAAGATATTTATATGCATATACATATATAGAGATATTTTATGTATACACACGTGTGTGTGTGTATAATCATCTGCCAAATCTAATTTAGTCTTTCTCCACAACAACTTTCATATTCCCTCACCTTCACTCTGTTTATACTGCTAGGACCTTAGTTCAGTTCCTCATTACCTCTTGCCCAGATTATTTCAATGACCTCCTAAATGAGCTCCTCTCCTCATTTTATGTAAGAGAAATGAGGGGTCAAGAATAATATAGGGCCACAAACCTGGAGACTGGAAGGATGGTGGGACCTTCGATAAAAATAGGGAAGTATGGGAGATAAGATGGTTTATGGGAAATCATTAATGCTATCTTGGATGTGTTGAGTTTGAGATTATTTCCAAAACACCTAGTTTGAGGTGATTTAAGACTGAATATCAGAAGAGACTGGGTTGGAAAGAATGATCTGAGTCTTATCAGATATAATTAAACCCATGGGAAAGGATGAGATCACCCAAGAGAGTATAAAGAGAGACGAGCAAAGCACAGCCTCAGGGAGAGGGATAGAGGAACACCAATAGTGAAGGGATGTGATGTGGGTGAAGAACCAGGAAAGGAAACTGAAGAGGAGTGATCAGACAGGTAGGAAGCACTCATTAGAAGAGAAAGGGCCTTGAAAGCCCAGAGAGAATATATCAGAAAAGAAGGTGGTCACCAATGTCAAATGCAGCAAATAGGTTGAGAAGGATGAGGACTGGGAAAAGATGACCAGATTTGGGAATGAAGAGATTGCTGGTAACTTTAGGGAGAACAGTTTTAGTGGAGTGATGAGATTGGAAGCCTTACTAAAAAGAGTTGAAGAGTGGCTGAGAGGAGAGAAAGTAAAGAAAGTGAGTATTGGCAACTTTTTTCTAGGAGTTTGGCTGAGAAAGGGGAGACAGATACAATAGAACAACTTGAGGGAATGACAGGGACTAGTGAAGGTTCTTTTCTTCCCCCAGTTTTCATTTAGTCTGGGGAACAGCTTGGTGATGTAGTGAGTAGACTGCTGGACTTGGAGCTAGGAAGACCTGAGTTTGAATTCTCTTTCAGACACTTAATGGTTGTGTGACCTTGGGCAAGTAATTTTTAGTGCTTCAGTTTCTGTATCTGTAAAATGGGGACAATAGAAGCACCCACCTTCCAGAGTTGTGAAAATTCATCATAAAGACCTTTACAAATCTTTAAGTTCTCTATATGAAAGTGAGCTACATCATCACCATCTTCTTTTTGTGTCATGGATGCCTTTGGCAGCATGATGAAGCTCATGAATACCTCCTTACAATAACATTTTAAGTGTCTAAAATGATATATGAAGGATTACAAATGAAAGCAATTATGATGAAATAGAATTATTGAAAAAAATTTAAACCTACCAGAAACCAGAAACTGATACAGTGGGTTATATATGAATCCCTCAGGGCCTTCCTAAGTGACTGGGAAGCTAATCTCATCAATTAATTTGTCTCATAGTGACTTAATTGTCATTTGTCTCAGATGATATTTGTAGGATTATAGATTTAGAGCTGGGAAAAGCTTTAGAGGTCATCTAGTTCAACCTTATTTTAGGAAAGAGAATACAGCCCAGAGAGTGGCCCAATAAGTGACTAGCCCAAGGTCACACAGGTAACAACCAGCAGAAGTATGATTCCAACCCAGGTCCCCTGATCCAAAATCCAGCCTCTTTCTACCACTGTCTCCCTTGTTTTTAAGTTGGGACTTTGGAGGGCATAACTCAAAGATGAGACCAATATGAGAATTTCAGGCAAAGCCAATAGAGTAATGGGATTGGCAAAGAAGGAAACATTCTTGGGGTTAACCAAAAATATATAGAACCCTTCTGTCAATTTACATTTCTCCCTCAGCCTCTCCCACCAGTACTCCCAGCCTGACTTCACTAGCTGCCCTTTGCTATTCATTAGGATATTTTTAAAACTTCATGGACTTAAAAAAAATAAACTTCATGGACTTATCAGTTTGTTGAAGGTTGAAAATTCAAGTAATCTTTTCATGTATTCCTTAAAGAACCAAGAAGATTCTTAATAATGAATAAATATTGTTAGTGTCATAGGATCTCAAGCCAGAAGGGACTTTAATGATATCTGAATCCCAATCCATTTTTTTCAGATTAGGAAAATGAGACCCAAAGGGCCCATTTGGATAGTGACTTGTCCAGAGTCATACAGTATGGGTACCAGAGCTGGGGTTTGAACACAGGTCTTCTAATATAGCTAGGTCCAGATTAGTGTGAATAATGAATCCCATGAGGTGGTCATATGCATTTGAATTCGAACTATTTGAAATTATAATTATGCAAAATTTGCTATTTGGTTCCAGCTCAATGGAAATATGCATTTTCAATCAGAATAATGCCACCACTTCACTCACTAATCAGGACCTAGCTGCAAATACTTATTGAGATGAGTTGAATCTATTTCTGACTTGTAATTGGGGGTTAAATAGAGTATGGCTAAATTGTTCCTCCTCATTCTGATCTACTCTTCATGTAAGCTCAAGACTTTGGTGCTTCAGGGGTTGACCACTTCCCTAGCTGATTCCTACTATGTGTCACTAGGTATTGAGGGCCTTCAAGATGATCAAGCAATCTTATTGGCTGGAACAGTAGATGCCTCAGTGAATCCTTAAAGAAGATCCCTTATTCTGGTTCCCTTTTTTTTATCTTTTTGGCTACAGCATGTGTGAGTGCCTTTTGGAGGCCCTCCCTCAAAGAGAGGGATGATAAAGGTGCCCTTCCCCCTAGAATCATGAATACTGCTCCCATTTAGCTATATGTGCTAGTTTAGCTCTTGTGGATGACAGAAGCTGCCTCAGGCCACATGTGACTCAGTGCTGAATCACACATATTGCCTGATGAAAGCAAAAAGAGGGGTTATCATTGCCACAGCATCTAGGAACTTAGCTGGCACCTGTGGTCAGTCTGCCCAAAACAGAAAGGACAGGATGTTGCATGGGATGCCCAACTTGCACCGTCCATCCGGTTTTGCTTGTATTTTTATTGTCAGTGCCTCATGGGCCCAGCAATGCTATGTTGGGTTTAGCCAACAACCAACTAGCTAGCAGAAATAGATTTTTATCTTCAGGAACCACACATTCAGTTCTAGCCTGCATTCCTTCTCCCTCAGATTAATCTTTGATTTAAAACCCAATTTTAAGGGAAAGGGAATATCTTTCATAAAGTCACAGGTGGCTCACGTAGAAATCTCTTCCAAATTTATAAATCTGTAACTTGGCATGCTACCTTAACAGTCTATAGTTCCTGCAACAAAGATAAGTTAATTTTGCATTAGATGAGCTTTAATGTACATTTAAAAATCAGAAACTATCCTGTGTGTTCATTAGTGGAAGGCCTGCTTAAAGAGGGTTATGTAGAACCATGAAGCAAATCAGAAGCCTCTGAAGAAGGAAAGCATTTTTGCTTTGTGTCATTTTCCATTATTTATGTTGAGCTGAGATGTTATGAATCACATGAATCTAATATACTTTACTAATTAATTGCTAGAGCACAATAGTTTGGATTGGTTCCAAGTCTTTGGAAACGGGATATTTTGCTCAACTATAGGAAAGTGCAGATGGCTTCGCCAACCCTAAGAGGAGACACCTCTTTCCCCTTCTTCCTTTCAGGAAGGCATCAGTGAAGGTAATTCAATTCAATTCCAAAAATATCTATTCAGCACATGCTTTATCTATTATCTAAGGCACTGAGATACTTACAGGAGACATAAAGACAAAAATCAAATGGTCCCTATGCTTAAGGTTTTTACATCTTACTGGGGATATGACATGCACACATATTCAGTCAGTAAGTAAGCATTTATTAAGCACCTACTATGTACCAGGCACTGTTCTAAGAGACTGGTATGAAAGAAAGGCAAAATCTAAATCACTATTGATTAGAGAAATGCAAATTAAAACTACTCTGGGATACCACCTCACACCTATCAGATTGGCTAATATGACCAAAAAGAAAAATAATAAATGTTGGAGAACCTATGGAAAAATTGGAACACTAATGCATTGTTGGTGGAGCTGTGAACTGATCCAATGATTCTGGAGAACAATTTGGAACTATGCCCAAAAGGCTATGGGACTGTTCATACCGTTTGACTCAGTAATACCACTATCAGGGCAGCTAGGTGGTGGAGTGGATAGAGCACCAGCCCTAGATTCAGGAGGACCTGAGTTCAGATCTGCCTCAGACACTTAACACTTACTAGCTGTGTGACCCTGGGAAAGTCACTTAATCCCAATTGCCCTACAAAAAAAGAAAAGAAAAAGAAAAAGAAATCACAAGCCTAGACTCAAACCAAAATCCAACCAAAATAAACAAAGAAAAATACCACTACTAGGTGTGTATCCCAAAGAGATCAAAGAAGAGGGAAAAGGACCCCCATGTACAAAAATATTTATAGCAGCTTTCTTCATGGTGGCAAAAATTGGAAATTGAGGGAATGCTCATCAATTGGGGAATGGCTAAACAAGTTGTGTTATATGAATGTAATGGAATACTATTGTGCTGTGAGAAATCAGGAGCAGGAAGATTTCAGAGAAACCTGGAAGGACTTACACGAACTGATGCTGAGTGAGAGGAACAGAACCAGAAGAACATTGTACATAGTAACAGCAACATTGTGTGATGACCAACTGTGATATATTTGGCTCTTCTCAGCAGTGCAATGATCCAAAACAATTTCAAAGAACTCATGATAGAAAATGTTCTCCACATCCAGAAAAAAGAACTGTGGATTCTGAATGCAAATTGAACCATATTGTTTCTACTTTGGGGCTATTTTTTTTCCTTCTTTTTTGAGGTTTTTCCCTTGTGCTCTGATTCTTCTTTCACAATATGACTAATGCAGAAATATGTTTAATGTGATTGTACATATATAGCCTATATCAGATTGCTTTCTGTCTTGGGGAGGAGGGAGGGAAAGGAGGGTGGGAGAAAAATTTGGAACTAAAAATCCTATGAAAACAAATGTTGAAAACTATCCTTACATGTAACTGGAAAATAATAAAATACTTTTATTTAAAAAAGAAAGAAAGGCAAAAGATGACCTCTGCTCTCAGGGAATTTATAATCTAATGAGTGAGATAACATGGAAACAGGCAAGTACAAACAATTAAGTATAAACATATGAGTAAATACACACTATATGTAAAGTATTTTACAAAGGAGGGCACTAACAATAGTGAAACATGAAAAGTCTCAAACAGGAGACTTGAAGGAAGATACAGATTTTAAGAGACAGGAATGAAGAAGTCCACTTCAGATATGGGGACCTCTTGGGCAAAGGCATGGAGGGGAGAGACAACATCTTGGGTGAAAAACTAGAAGGCCAGCTTGCCTGTAGTAAAGAGACTGTGAAGGGAAGTAGCAAGAAATAAGATGAGCAAGGTAAGCAGTATCCATGTTGAAGAAGGTTATAAATAGAAGGCTGAGGCAAGAGAGATCCAGTGATGATTTTTGAATTGTGGGATGGAGAGAGGTGACATGGTCCAAATTCTGTTTTAGGAACACAATGATTTGGCAGCTGCATCAAGGATGAATTAGAGATAGGAGGGACTGGAAACAGGGAGACCAAGAAGGAAGCTATTGCAGTAGTCCAGGTGAGATGTACTGAGGGCCTAAAATATGGTAAAGTATATGTGAATAGCAATGAGGGGACAGATATTAGATATGTTATGGAGGTAGAATCATCAAGAATTGGAGACTTATCACAGATGAAGAGCTGAAAGGGAAAACTTGGCACAAGCTTATCACACAGTACAGTTCATTTTGAGAATCTTTGCTAGGGATTTAGCCTTACTGAAACTGCCAGACAATCTGACCAACAGGGATTACAAAGTGGTGATTTCTAAGTACCATTTTCTATGCATTTTCAGTGATAAACAGTACTAAGACTAAATACAAGATTGATTTCATTACTGATGAGCAACTGTAAGGACCTGAACTTAAAGAGTTAAAAACAACACTGCCCCCTCCCCTCCCCTTCCTCTCCTAGCCTATGTCTCTGGCTAAGGTTAATGGAATTTGTATGTGAAAATAGAGAACATCTATGTGGAGAGGAGTGGATTTTTTTTGTTCTGGCTGATATAAACTGTATGGAAGAGAGATTCCCCAGGCTGGGTACAAAGGGGAGAACTTGGAGGACCCACTTAAGCAAACTGAAAAGCTTGAGAAAACAAAGTTATCTTCTGCCTACTTTAAAAGTAGATACAAATGGAAAAAGTTTTCTTTGTTGTAAATAGGGAATCAGATTCACACCTCCATTTAACAGCACTAGGAATTGCACACCTACAGTGATTTCCCAGGGGTACCAAGCTGAAAATGTACCCCAAGGTGTCAGGAACAAATGTGTATAATGATGTCTGTCTTTCTTACTAGAGCTACAGTGTAGTAGTCTCTTAATGGATTTAAGAGAAATTGTAGCTGACACTGGAATGACACTTTTTTGTGAACAAAACACATTATGTTTATCCCCTTCCTTCCCCACTCCCATCCTAGGCAATGCTACAAAACCAACACCATTCTCTCCTTTGAGACCACATTGTGTAGTATGTATGTGCACCAGAAATTCTAACATCCAGTACTGATGTTTGCATGTCCATTGACAACTGCCCATCACTGATATCATGTCTCTATACAAAGATGGAGATAGCAAGACCATGTGCTTAAATATGACCCTTTGCTTCCTCTCCATTCCCTCAGGATCAAGGAAATTATTGCAACTGTAAGTTTTTCTATCCTCTGCTTCTCTCCCCATTTCCTCCTTATCTTTCCATGCTCTTTTCTAATTGTGATCTTCATTTATGTAGTCTATAAAGATTATAAAGATTCTGACTCATATGCCAAAGTATTTTATCCCTTGTATCCAAAAACACAGTAAGTTTTTAGAATACTCACAGAAACAGGCCAAGCAAACAAGAAAGACAAGGAGAATCTCTTTATTACTCTTTCAGTGAGGGAGATAATACTGGAAAGGACTCTGGACTGGGAATCAGGAGATATGAATTCTGCCACTACCTGGCTGTCTGCAACTTTGAATATTTCATTTCTCTAGGTTTTTGTTTCTTTGTCTTTAAAGTGGTGGGATTGGTTAAAAAGATCTTCCAGGTCCTTTCTCTAACATTCTACAACTATGATGCATGATTTCATAAGCTCAAAGGATGATAAATCTGAAGTTGGGGGGGGGGACCTTAAAGGTCATCAAGCTAACACCTTCAGGTTACAGAACAGGGAACTGAGGACCATGGACATTAAATGACTTACCCAAGATCACAAAGGTAGTGAAATTCAGAGGAAGGATTTGAAATCTGGCTGAGTCCAAAACCATTGGTCTTTTTCTTTTTCAGGATCCTCTTTCTATCCTGCTACTTCATATTTAGAAGTTGCTCAGAAACATGTGTTTTTAGTAGGATTACTTCTTCTGTCATTTGCTTAGGAGCTTCACCTTTTTATTTCTTGGTAAGATCACTCCTAGGGGTTCCGGAAAGATGAGTTTTCAAGGGGTAGTGATAGCCAACAATGGACAATTGAAGCCATACCTTCCTCTGCATACTGCATAAGAAAACATGGCTATAAATGAAATGATAGCAATTCACCTAAAGAGGAATTGTGAAGTTTAAAAAACTATCAATAAAACAAAATTAAAAACCAGGAGTATGGTAAAACAGGAGACCACATTGAGAACTCTCGAAAATGGTCAGAAATCATGTTTTGAGTGAGTGGCAATACAGCTGTCACCACTATCTAAACAGTTTCTCGGGGCTGCACTTCAAGTTTTCATTACCGTGACAGTTTCAAATTATAGAACCGGTCACATTTGCTACTGAGTATTGAAAACTTCAAAGTGCTTTCTCTTTGACATAGTAAACAGCTGTCTAATGTCAGGTAATTGTAACTAAAGCATAGAAAGAAAGATACTGTATTTTTTCCCTTTGTAACGAAGAGGGCTTCCAATAACTCTGGTGCTCATTAAGATACAATAATGAAGAGCTAAGTTGGAGTCTAAAAATGGAAATAGAAAGTTAAGTGACTCATTTAATATTTTGAAAGGTAAAATATTAAGAGGAGAAAGAAGTGCTATCTTCATCAATCACAGACCCCATAAAGCCCATGAAGTAATATGAAGCTGTCCAACAGTAAGCACCAATGTAGAGCAGCATTGGCCTAGTGAGACTACCTTCTAATAGGTGGGAGGCTATTTCAATCTCCATACCCATTTAATCACAGGCCTGTTTGAGCACTGACTGCCAATTATACTGAATTATGTGTCATATAGTGGGTTTGTGATCTAGGCTATAGTGCATTAGGGACTCAGCAGAGACCACCATGTTGATCTGACAAGGTTCTTAGAGCTGGGATGAATAAATTAACGCAACAGAATGCTTCTGATGAAGGGAAGATTGGAGCCAAGCTCCCAGAGATGGCAGATTAGTGACTAATCAGTTCTAACACCTGGTTTCCATAACACTCTAATAACAAGTCTTCCACACCGCCTGTAAAACACTAGAGCCCCTCCCTCTGCCAGGCAAAAGAGTGAAACAGTCTTAAAAGTTAAATCTTACAGGGAGTCTATTCAAGGTCTGATGGATTTTACCTTTTTGAAAAATTAAGAGATGCAACTATCCTTTTCCCTGTCTCTTCCTCAGAAAATATGTTAGAAAGAAGGAAATAAATTTTGAATTAAAAATAGTCAGGGAAAAAAATAGGCAGTGTAAAAAAAATAGGCAGTGTAAGGATAGGTACTGGGGAAAGGACAGGGGAAAAGAAAGTGATAGTGACATAATGGACATCTATGCAATTTAAAAAATATAGCGATATGTTTTATTTTAGGGAAAAAAGCATTGTACAGTAGAAAAAAATGTTCATTGGAATCAGAGTACTTGGATTAAAATCTCACCACTTCCCGTTTTAACTATGTGACCTTGGAAAAGTCCCTTAACCTCTTTAGACTTCAGGTTCTTCATTTACAAAATAAGGGGATTGGATTAAGTAGCCTCTAGGATCCCTTTCAGTGCTAAATCAATAAGACTATCTCTAGCAGCTCTAAGCTTTTCAGGAGAACATGAGTGGGACCCACAGTTAGAGTTCGCAATTCAAATGATCATGTGATGATGAGGAGGAATATATTAGTGGGGATGATTATAAAATAGTCATAAATCTAAAATTATGTGGACTAGCCATTCACCTTAAAATTCAATGTAGAAGCCATTCAAGATATATGATGGTAAATTTAGACTTTAATGATCCTATTTTAGGTTAATGGGGGGAGGTTGGCATTTCTTACATTCCAACATTTGCCAGACAAAGTCCAGAATCAAGAAATAGGCAAATTATATTTTAGCTAAAATGTCAAAAATTGTACATCCCAGATGTTTTAGCTTCTCAACTACAAGAAAAAATTCTCACCAAATACATCTGGCAATACTCCAGAAACTTCTTCCCCAAAGCAGTCTTGTGTGGGAGTGTTATGCTCAATGCTGTTAATCATTGTGATTTGCTGAGGAGGCTGTACTTTGAGGACCAGCTTTATTGAGAATCACTTCTCTGATCACCACTCTTCATTAGGCATGTATCACTAATTATGGCCTAGTGTAGGAGATACAGTGCTTGCATCTAGAGTCTTGAAGGCCTAGAGTCATATACAACCATGGCCATTTTTTTTCTAGCTTTGTGACCATAGGTCACATTTAACTTCTCTGTGCCTTAATTTCCATATCTGTAAAAAGCAGTAAATAATAGTATCTGCCTCACAGGCTTACATAAGATAATGCAAACTGCCTATTATTACCAATCAATCAATGTGCATTTATTAAGTATCAGGCATAGGAAATACAAAGACAAAAGGGAAATTCTTCCTCTCCTTGAGCTTATATACTCCATATCACCACTGCTATTGAAAGAGAAGAGGGGGCAGCTAGGTGGTGCAGTGGATAAAGCACCAGCCCTGGATTCAGGAGCACCTGAGTTCAAATCCAGTCTCACATACTTAACACTTACTAGCTGTGTGACCCTGGGCAAGTCACTTAACCCTCATTGCCCCACAAAAGACCTCAAAACAAAACAACCCCCCCCAAAAAAAAAAGAAGGAAAAAAAGAAAGAGAATAAAGCTCTTAATTCACACCAGATATTCTTCATTAATTCCTGAGAAATATCTATTTTTCCAACGTCAGGGTACCCAAGGCACAAGATATTAAACTACTCCAGGATGTTGTAGTCAGTACTCTGATAATTCTTTCTAAATTGTAAAAAGTGCTAAAATAAAAATGTACTTACAATATAGTGGAGTAGGGAAGCACTCAGTCAAGTATTCCCAACATTCTCCTCCAAACAACTTTGAAATAACACCTCTAATTGAATTCTGGCATACCCGAGCCAACACAAGGTCAGAGTGAGACATTCTTCCAGCCTGAGACAACACAGGCAGTCAGAAAAAGAGATGTGTGACATGGGAGTGGAGGCTAACCTGGACCCCACATGGATGAAACACCAGTAGTACAACCAAGTGGTGGTGACAAAGTCAGCAGCAGCTCTGAAACCACTCAAGCCAAAGAAGCTAAGGAGACTTGGCAACTGGTCAAAATGAGGTTACAGGGTACTACTTTGCTAGTACTAGATACAAAACCAAATTATGTTTGGCAATCCCATTGTTCATATACACTTTGGGGTCATAGTTCAAGGGCAGAGAGGGACAAGAGGGAGTGGAAACCCTGAGGGGCAGTAACATTTCCAGCCCCAATGGATCAGGGACCCTGAGGAGCAGTATCATTTCCAGTCACAAGAAAGGAGGGACCCTGAGAAACAGTACTGATTGCAATCCCAAGAGATCAGGGGTCCTTCTTGGGCAAGGAACAGAGTGCAAACCAAGAGTGTTGAGACCACACCTCTCATCAGATGACATCACTTTGGAAGCACTGAAAAATTCTGAAGCCCTGGAACCAGCTCTGAAAACATCAATATAGAAAAAGTCTGGAGCTTGAGACAGAGTTTGCCCCCTTCTAGCCCACCCATGTCAGGATCAGAGCACAACATTAACATAAAGTTCCAAATTAAGAAATAGGATGGAAAAATGAGCAAACAACAAAAAAAGAACCTGATCACAGAAATCTATTAATAATAACAGGCAAGATCAAAACACAAACTCAGAAGAAGACAATAAAGTTTTAAAAAGTTACAAGCAGAGCCTCTAATAGGGGGGGAGTTAATTAAACATAAGCCCAACAAAAACTCCTGGAAGAGCTAAAAATAATTTTCAAAATCAAATAAGAGCAGTAGAGGGAAAATTAAATAAAGAAATGAAAGTAAAGGAAGAATATTATGAAAAGCCAATTAACGGGTTGGTAAAAGAGGCACAAAAACACTGAAGAAAATAAACCTTAAAAAATAGAATTGGACTAATGGGAAAAGATTTTTAAAAATCACTGATTGGGCAAATGGAAAAAGAGGCACAAAAAGTTTACTGAAGAAAATAATTTCTTAAAAATTATAACTGGGCAAGTGGAAGCTAATGACTCTATGACACACCAAGAAACAATAAAACAAAGTCAAAAGAATGAAAAAATAAAGAAAATGTGCACTATCTCATTGGAAAAACAACTGGCCTGGAAAATAGTTCATGGAGAGAGAATTTAAGTATCATTGATTTATCTGAAAGCAATGATCAAAGAAATAGCCTATACATCATAAAAATTATCTGGGAAAACTGACCTGATATCCTAGAATCAGAGGGTAAAATAGAAATTGAAAGAATTCACTGATCAACACATAAAGGTGTTCCAAAATGAAAACACCCAGGAATATTTTAGCCAAATTCCAGTTCAAAGAGAAAATACTTCAAACAGCCAAAACATCAAATTCCATAGAGCCACAGTGAGGATCACATAATATTTAATAACTACCACATTAAAGGAGTAGAGTGCTTAGGATATGGTATTCCAGAAATCAAAAGAGCTGCAATTACAAGATTAACATACCCAGTAAAACTGAGTATAATCATTCAAGGGGAAAATGGGTACTTTCAAGAATTCTTGAAGAAAAGACCAGAGTTGGATAGAAATTTGACTTTTAAATATAAGATTCAAGAGAAGTACAAACAAGGTAAGCATGATAGAGAAATCATAATGGACTCAATAAGGTTAAATTGTTTATCTTTCTATATGGGAAGATGATACATGTATCTTCTAAGAACTTAATCAACATTAGAACAGTTAGAAGCATTCTACATAGAAAGGGTGGGACTGAGTCAGTTATGTTCAGATGATGTAAAAAATGAATAGGTGAGAAAGAGGGATGCCCTGGGAGAAGGAAGAAGGGAGAGGAAGAATGGGAAAAATTATCTTACATAAAAGAGTTACACATGGATGAGCTTTCACAGGAGAAGGGAAAATGTTGGGAGAGTAAGGGAGGTAATCTTGAACATCACTTACATCTAAATAGGTTCAAAGAAGGGGGAAATATATATATATATATATATATATATATATATATATATATATATATATATGTGTGTGTGTGTGTGTGTGTGTGTGTGTGTGTGTGTGTGTATTTATAAACACATACACACAATCATTTGGTAATAGAAATCTATCTTACCCAACAGGGAAGTAGGAAGGGAAGAGGATAAATAAACTCAGGGGGCAGATAAAAGAAGGTAATGGTCAGAAGCAAGACAGACTTTATATGAGAGACAGTATAAAATGAAAGAGGAGAGAGAGGAGAAAATAGGACAGAGAGAAATGCATAGTTAGAAATCATATAACTGTGAAAGTGAATAGAATGGACTTCCCAATAAAATGGAAGCAGATTGCATAATGGATTAGAAATCAGAATCCAACAATATATTTTGCACAAGAAACACATTTGAAACAGAGAGGCACATGCAGAGTTAAAAGGGGGGAAGGATTGAAGCAGAATCTATTATACTTCTGCTAAAGTAAAAAAAAAAAGAATGATCTCTGACAAAGCAAAAGCAAAAAAACAGAATCTAATTAAAAGGATATTAGAATAGAAAGAAGTATACCTTTTTCTCAGCTGTACAAGGCACCTTCACAAAAAATGACCATGCATTAGGACGTAAAAATCTCACAACCAAATACAGAAAGCAGTAACATTAAATGAATTTTATAAAAATATTAACCTTCCAGATTAACAGGAGAGGAAATAAAATACCTAAAAAACTCTACCCTAGTAAAAGAAATTGAACAAGCCAGCTTAACCAAAAAGTACCCAAGACTAGATGAATTCATAAGTGAATTCTACCAAACATTTAAGGAAAAATTAATCCCAATATTATATAAACTTTTTGGAAAAAAAATAGGTAAACAAGTAGTCCTACCAAATTTCCTTTACAATACAAATATGGTGCCAACCCTTAAGCCAGGAAGAGCAAAAACAGAGAAAGAAAACTATAGATTAAATTCTTTAATGTATATAAAACTTTTAAAACAAAATACTAATGAAGATATTATAGCAACATGTCACAAAAATATATATCAAAGATATGACCAGGTGAGAATTATACCAGGAATACAGAGCTGGTTCAATACTAGTAAAAACTATCAGCAAAATTGACCATAGCAATCACAGAAAACAACAAAAATCATATGATTATATCAAGATGTTTAAAAAAGTATTTGACAAAAAAAAGCCAACCATTCATATTAAAAACACTAGAAAATATAGTAATCATTGCTACCTTTCTTAAAACAAGTACTATGTATCTAAAACTAAAAGCAAGCGTTATTTGTAATGGGGATAAACTTGAAGCCTTCCCAATAAGATCAGGACTGAAGCAAGGATATCCACAATCACTACCATTATTTACTATGATACTAGAAGTGCTAGCTATTGTAATAAGAGAAGACAAAGAAATTCAGGGAATTAGAATAGATAATGAGAAAAAACTACAACTCTCTGAATATAATATGATGGTATACTTAAAGAACCTTAGAGAATCAACTAAAAAACTAATTGAAACAATTAACAACCAGCAAATTTTCAGAATATCAAATAAACCCACATAAATTATCAGCATGTCTATATGCCACCAACAAAATCCAGCAAAAATAGATAGAAAGAGAAATTTCATGTAAATTATAGACAATATAATCAACTTGGGAGTTTACCTGCCAAGACAAACCCCAAATTGAACATAATTGTAAAACATTTTCCATATAAATATAGATCTAAACAACTAGAAAAAATATTAATTGCTCAAAAGTATCCCAGGTCAAGTGAATATAATAAAAATAACAATTCTGTTTAAATCAATTTACTTATTCAGTGTCATACCAATCAAAACTACTAAAAATTAGTTTATATAACTATAAAAATAATAAAATTCATTTGGAAAAACAATCAAAATATCAGGGGAATCAATGAGAAAAAAATGGAAAGGGAGTTGTTCAAGCAATACCAGATTTCAAGCTATATTAAAAAGTGGTAATCATCAAAACAATCTGGTATTGGTTAAGAAATAGAGTGGTGAATCATTGGAATAGATTGGGTACTCAAAGTACAATAGTAAATGACCATAGTAATCTAGTGTTTGATAAACACAAAGATCCACCATAGAGGAAAATCACCACATGACAAAGAAATAAAAAATCATGTTATTACAAAAAAGTGCTGGAGAAACTGGAAAGCAATTTAACATAAATTAGGCATAGACCAATATTTCACACCATATACCAAGATCGGGTGAATATAGATAATTGATATAGACATAAAGAGTGACAACATAAATAAATTAGGGGGACATATAAAAATGTACCTGGGGGCAGGTAGGTGGTGTAGTGGATAAAGCACTGGCCTTGGATTCAGGAGGACCTGAGTCCAAACCAGCATCAGACACTTGACACTTACTAGCTGTGTGACCCTGGACAAGCCACTTAACCTTTACTGCCTCCCCCCCCCCAATGTATCCATCAGATCTATGGATAAAGGAAGAGTTTATGTCCAAACAAGAGACAGAAGGGATTATTAGAAGTAAAATAGAGCTTTTTGATTAGATGGAATTAAAAAGCTTTTGCACAAACAAAAGTAATACAGTCAAAATTAGAAAGAAAATAGGAGACTGGGAAAAATTTTCCAGCAAGCTTCCCTGATAAAGGTCTCATTTCTCAAATATATAGGGGGCAGCTAAGTGGCACAGTGGATAGAGCACCAGACCTAGATTCAGGAGTATGTGAGTTCAAATCCAGCCCCAGTGGATAAAGCACCAGCCCTGGATTCAAGAGGACCTACTTTCAAATCTGGCCTCAGACACTTGACACTTACTAGCTGTGTGACCCTGGACAAGTCACTTAACCCCCATTGCCAGGGGGAAAAAGAAAAAAAGAAGAAATGATGAGCAAGATGGTTTCAGAAAAGCCTGGGAAAACTTATATGAATTGATTCAAAGTGAAGTGAACAGAACTAGGAGAATATTGTACATATTAACAACAATTTTATAGGGATTATCAACTCTGAAAGAATTAGCTATTCTGATCAAAACAATGATCCAAGACCATTCCAAAAGACCTATGCTGAAAAACACTATCCACCTCCAGAGAAAGAACTGATGAATTCTGAATACAGTTTGAAGCATACTTTTTTTTTTTTTTTACACTGGGAATTGTCTTTATTGTACAGTCCTAGTAGGCCCTCTTTAGTCAATAGTAGTATGCGGGACAATTCAGGTAAAAAGCAAGTTGCTGATGAATGAAAGGTCACATGGCTATTAAGTGTCAAGTGTCTGGGGAAACATTTGAACTGAGTCTTCCTGGACACCGTTTAGATGATTCCAATTTTGTTGGCAACGTCCAAAGCATCATAGTCTAGAGCCAGTCGGACATAGGCCTTCTTCTCTCCGTCAGGCCTGATCAGTGTGTTGACCTTGGCCACATCGATGTCATAAAGCTTCTTTACAGCTTGCTTAATCTGATGCTTGTTGGCCTTGACATCTACAATGAAGACAAGGGTGTTGTTGTCCTCGATCTTCTTCATAGCAGACTCGGTGGTCAAGGGAAACTTAATGATGGCATAGTGGTCAAGCTTGTTTCTCCTCGGGGCACTTTTCCGAGGGTACTTGGGCTGCCTTCGAAGCCTTAGAGTCTTGGGTCGCCGGAAGGTGGGGGACGTCCTGATCTTCTTCTTTCTGTGGCTGTGCACGCCCTTCAATACCGCCTTCTTGGCCTTCAAAGCCTTGGACTTGGCTTCCGTCTTGGGGGGAACAACCGCTTCCTTCTTCGCCTTCGGCGCCATCTTAAGAAAAAAAAAAGCTGAAGCATACTTTTAAAATTTTTCTTTATTTTTATTGTTTAGTTTTGTTTGTGGATTTTTTGTAGCATGGTTAATATCGAAATATGTTTTGCATGGTCCCACATATATAATCAACATCAAATCTCTTGTCTCCTGAAGGAGAAGGCGGGGAGAGGAAGAGAATTTGGAACACAAAATTAAAAAAAAATTATTAAAATTTTTACATGTAATTGGGAAACATTTAATGAAATAAAGTAATTTTAAAAAACAAATATAATTCATAGTACAGGCCTACCCCATTTTAAGAAAACCTGTTATACAAAAATAAATTGATAACAGTTAAGCTGGTTACAAAAAACATAATTTTCTTTACAAAATAATTCACCTCAAGACTCCTATTTTAAAGGACTCCTTTAAATAATAAGCTCAGTATATGATAAATGGACTTGCAAGCAATTTTTTCAGTTAAAAATAAAATAAGATGAAATTATCTTTTCATTTATGCATATCTCGTACCTTCCACCCTCAGAAGACTGCACATTTTATTCAACCTAGTCTGTTTAATTTTGTGGCTTTGTCACAGTACCAGACAAGGAACAGATCAGCATTTTGGATTTCCTTTTTTCTTATTTTTTTTTTCAGTCTGATTATTTTCCTAGTTGGGATGCATCTCTTCTGCTCCACATTCAGTATGTTGTCCCATGAAGACCCACACTCTTACTATGAATGACAGAGAAGCCAAGTGCATATTTTCCCAAGAGCCAGTTCCAGATTTGGTCTCCCAAAGGGAAAATATCTAAATTCCTCCAGGCACACTGTAATAGCGACCCCATTTTCACAGCTTCATTTTGTTATAACACCTGACTTGTTTTGCCTCTGCCAGTCTTCCTGAAGGGAATGCTGAATGCAGAATGAAGTAGCTGGGGGTTTTTGTTTGTTTTATTCCAGTTGGGTTACACTGGGAAACCATTGTCTTCACTATTACCTTCTTTTCTCAACTAAAATTTGAGTCTGGGTATTCAAAATACAGAGGTGTCTGTTTTAATATGGGAAAAATGCCATACCAATAACCCTGGGCATTTGTTATCCCAGGCAATTATTGATTGACTCATATTCTTTCCCACTTCTTCCCCTGACTCTGTTCTCTCCCTTTTGGTCTCTCAGTTGAAATGTTTCCATGCAGCAAAATAAATGCAGACTCCTCTTGAAATAGGCTGAAAAACTGACATTCACAGAAAAAAAGTTAATCTTTAAAAGGCTTGATTGAACTTGTAATCATAAAAGGCACAGTTTGGCCCATTTCCTCTATTCCTTCTCCATTATATATTTCATCCTCTCTCCCAAGTTAAAAGTGCCCCAAACTACAAAATAGAAAAAGGACAGCCTTAGTCCATTCAGGTAGGGACTATTCCCTAAAACAAGGTTAGCACTATTACCAGTAAAGGACCATGGAATATTCACAAGAGTCTCTATAGTGACTGTATGTATGTGTGAGTGTACACACACACACACCAGTATGCACACACAGCAACGTAAGAACACAGATATGATAACAAAAGCCATCAAAGATGAAGCAACAAAAACTCTGGAAGTAGCATGAAAGGTATAGAAGTTTATGATTAATCTTCATGTATCATTTTACAAGATGAATCTAAATGCAGATCAAATGAGATAATTTATATAAAGCACTTTGCAAATGTCAAAGTTCTGTATAAATGGCAGCTTATTATTATTATTGTTATTGTTATTATTAGCCATTAATATTAGAATTTCAGTTCCCATTTGGTCTGCCCATTTATTATTAATTATACTTCTTCCTTTCTCACATTTGTATTCTTTTGGTGGGTTATCAAGTGAAAATAAATTTGTTAGACTACAGAAGATTTTTAAAAATAAGCTAGTGTGGGGGCAGCTAGGTGGCACAGTGGATAGAGCAATGGCCCTGGATTGAGAAGGTCCTGAGTTCAAATCCAACCTCAGACACTTGACACTTACTAGCTGTGTGACCTTGGGCAAATCACTTAACCCTCATTGCCCCACAAAAACAAAGAAAATAAGCTAGTGTCTGGTAAGGGTCAGAAGTAACACATGGATGAAACATCATTAAATTTTACACACTTGCATTATGCCCACTGGTCAAGATTATAAAAAGGAGCAAGGTGATCAGGGCTTTGATCCAGGCTGGTGCTTCCCTGCCCTATTACCGCATTGTTTATTTCATCTTCCACCAGTTTCCCCAATGGCTTCCCAAGGTATACTTCTTCCTGTGGGCAGTAAGCCACCACACCTATGGTTGGACTGGCTTTTGTGCCACACTTTTACCTCATCATCCTTTGCTATACTGCCATTGCTACCTGCTCCCCTCAATGCTTTTACCTCAGGTAAAAGTCTAAGTAGACATAGCTCTGTAGCAAACAAACTGCTAGAAATCAACCAGATGCAGAAAGATGGATAGATAGATGAGGGGCATAGAGATAAATACACCCGCATATGTATACAAATATGCATATTTGCATATATGTGTGTATATATACATATGTGTATATGTATATACATGCTGAAGCAAAGGTATATTCCTCAGATCTCAGATATTTTCTTTTTTTAAATCAACAGTATTTTTCCAGTTACATGTAGAGATAGTTTTCAACATTTTTTATAAGATTTTGAGTTCTAAATTTTTCTCCCTCCCTTCCTCTCTCACTCCCCAAGAGAGAAAGCAATCTGATATAAGTTAAATATGTATAATCACATTAAACACATTCTCCCATTAGTCAAGTTATAAAAGAAGAATCAGAACAAAAGGGAAAAATGTCAAAAAAGAAAACAACAACAAAAAAAGTAGAAATAGTACAGTTCAATCTGCATTCAGACTCCACAGTTCTCGTTTCTGGATGTGGAGAGAATTTTCCATCATGAGGCCTGATCTCAGACATTTTCAAGCTTGAGTAGGTTAATCAGACAACAACTAGTCCTAGTTAGTACCTCTATAACTTTAATATACTTCACCTTTGGCTATGTGACAGATGATGAAGAGTAGTGACAGCAAGTAGAGATAATTCTCTGCCTTGAAGTCATATGAACTTAATAAAAGAAATAACTTCTGCTGTGGCTTTTTAAAATATCAGATTAATCCATTGATATTGAAGAGCTCTAACATAAGATAATTGTGTCAAATGCACCAGGAGAAGTGGATCTTTTCAAATGGCTAGGGGCAATAACTCCACCAAAATAACTATTTATTCTTGGACCTGAAATCCAGAGTTAGTGGAAGTACAGGTAGGGAAAAGGAGGTTTTGGGTTACCAGGGCCTGAATGTGAGCTTGGTGAAACTGAAAAGAATCTATTTTCTTTTTTTTGGGGGGGGGGGTTTGCGGGGCAATGGGGGTTAAGTGACTTGCCCAGGGTCACACAGCTAGTAAGTGTCAAGTGTCTGAAGCCGGATCTGAACTCAGGTACTCCTGAATCCAGGGCTGGTGCTTTATCCACTGCGCCACCTAGCTGCCCCAAGAATCTATTTTCAATAAAAAGCCAGTAGTTTATAATGTAACAATGGTCAGTTGGTGAATAAGCATTTATTAAGCACCTATTAATATGGAGACTCTGTTGTAAGAGTTGGAGATAAAAAAGACCAAACTCCCCCCCCAACAAAAACTCCCCAAAACCCAAACCCAGTTTCTGCCTTCAAAGAGCTCGCAATCTAATAATCTAATGGGGGAAACAACAAGCAAACATATATATGTACGTATGCATGCATGCATGTACACATGCACGTGTTTATGTGTGTGCATATAGGTATGTATTGCTACATGAAGGATAATAGGAAACAATTAACAGAGAAGGCATTAGAATTAAGAGGGATTAAAAAGAGCTTCCTGTAGAAGGTGGGATTTTAGTTGGGACTTCAAAGAAGCCAAGAGGCTGGGCAACAGTCAGAGAAAATGCTTGGAGCCAAGAGCTAGACTGTCTTGTTCATGGAACAGTAAGGAAGGCAGTGTCATTGGATCCATGGCAGGGGGCGGGGGGGATGCAGGACTCGTAAGGTGTAAGAAGACTGGAAATGTAGAAGAGGGCTGGGTTATGGAGGTTTTGAAGGACTTTTGAATACTTAAGGATTCTGTATTTGATCCTAGAGGTTCTTAGGATCAGGATAGAGACTGGAGATGTGATTTTATTGGTGTGGGGGACTCCCAGGAGAGGCAACTTATTCTAATAATGAAGGTTGGCACCCTTTCTTCATCAAAGAATTCTGTTTTAAGCACAAGCCTGCCAGAAACCATTTTATTATAATTTTTTAAATTCTAAGCATTTCTGCTTAGAGAAACAAAGACATTCCCTTAAAAATCTCTCACACAAACCATTTTGGAGGTATAATTTATAGTGTTTTAAAACAAAGACAAAACTATAGTCAAGATTATGCAAAGATTTAATCTTTAGGTAACAGTATCAAAAACCCTCAAAGAGAAAAAGACCTATCTGTACAAAAATATTTATAGCAGCTCTTTTTTTTGTAGTGGCTAATAATTGGAAATCCAAGGAATGCCCATCAATTGGGGAATGGCTAAACAAGCTGTGGTATATAATTGTGATGGAATATTATTGTGCTATAAGAAATGACAAGCAGGATGATTTCAGAAAGACCTGTAAAGACTTATATAAACTGATGTATAGTGAAGTGAGCAGAACCAGGAGAACACTGTGCACAGTGACAGCAATATAGTTTGATGAAGAACCGTGAATGACCCAAAGGGCTAATGCTGTCTACCTCCAAAAGAAGGAACTGATAATGATTGAACACAGACTGAAGCATGCTATTTTTCACTTTCTTTCATTTATTCTTTTATTAAAATTTTCTTAAACAAAATGACTAATACGGTAATGTTGTACATAATTGCACAAGTATGACGTATTACCACCTTGGGGAGATGGGGAGGAGGGATGGAGAGAGGGAGAGAATTTGGAACTCAAAACTTTAAATAAAAATGTTTATTATTTTTTAAAAAATAAAGGAAACTATCAAAACAACAGTAAATTGAAATGATGACCATACACTCATTTTCCTAAAATCATTCAATCTCTCTTTTATCATTCCCTCCAAGGATTCTCTTTTTCACTTGGTCAAAGGTGAATTCATGAGTAGCTTCCCTTAACTAAAGTAATCAAAGACTTCTAGTCTGATGATTACCCTGATTGAGTCAAGTCATAAAGAAATGGGGTCCTGCTTTTAAATGGAAGTACCTCTTGCCCTTGCTTGGTCCACATTATAATTCTATATTCAGGGAAAGCAAAGCTCACCCCTGAACTTTTTTTACCCACTTTCCTCAAAGAAAGTGGTTAGGCCTTTGGTAAAGGGGTAAAAAGATTTAGTTCAGGACACTGCTTTCCAAGAAGTTTAAGTAAATTTTAGGTTTTAAGTTTTTCTGAAGTTTCATTAAGGTAACTCTGCAAAGGACTTCAGACTAGAGAGGTATTTATTTTCTAATATATGTAAAGGACAAAATAGGCTACTTGATGTCACAGGTAGAACTTGAACCCAGGTCTTCCTGGCTTGGAGAATAGCTCTCTCTTTATTATGAAACACTACGTATCATAATGGTTTATATGTATGTTTTATACACACACAGGTTAATTAACTTATTGACATTTGTGCCCATTATTGCCAGTTTCTTATTCTAATATTTCCTTATCTGTCTAATATCATCTCAGGTTTTCCTCCCTAGCTAAACATTATGTTATCAATATATCATTGGGGTAGCATGTGGATAGCGAGCCCACTTTGAAATCAGGAATACCTAAGTTCAGATTTGGCCTCTGACACTTACTAGCTGTGTGACCCTGGGCAAATCACTTAACCTTGATTGCCATGCATGCATGTATGTGTATGCATAGATGTATGTATGTGTAATTATTCTCATTAGGCAAATGAATGTTAGAATGAGGTATTATTGGGTTAGGTGGTGGTGGTGGTGTTTTACATAGATTAAGATAGATTTTTACTTTTTCTTTCTTACTCTGTCATCCTTCTTCCCATGCTTTTGTCGCCTGTCTAGCTAGGGTTGGAGTACCTGCCTGCAGCAGTGGAAAAGAATGATAGAAACCAATCCATCATAAGAAATGAAGTTACATAATATGACAATATTTGACATAATTATACATATATAACCTATATCTGATTGCTTACTGGTTTGGGGGGGGAAGGGGACAGAAGGAAGAAGGGATAGATTTTTGTTTTGTTTTGTTTTGGTAAGGCAATTGGGGTTAAGTGACTTGCCCAGGGTCACACAGCTAGTTAAGTGTTAAGTGTCTGAAGCCGGATTTGAACTCAGGTCCTCCTGACTCCAGGGCCAGCACTCTATCCACTGCGCCACCTAGCTGCCCCAGGGTTAGAATTTTGAACTCAAAACTGTAAAAAAATGTTTATTATTAAAAAAAAAAGAAATGAAAAGAAAAGAAGTCACAGATCTGCCCTTGCTCCTATGGTGAATAAGCCAGCAGCAGAAAATCTAACTAATGGATATGTATGACTTGAAGATCAGCAGAAACGGACAGCTAGGGTCATAAGGAGAACTGGCAAAAATACCTTGTGAGGAGTTGTCCCAGTTCAGATCATCTCCTTTAAAGGTCACACTGTAGTATGTATTTATGTATGTATATATGTCTATGTAGATGCATATAAAACACAGGTACACATGCATATACATATAGACATACTCTGAATATATACATTGACTAGATATACATGTATTTCTTATATATTACATGTATATTTCTTATTTTTCTTTTTCTTTCTTTTCTGTTTTTATATCACCAACATTTTCCAATCTATGCTTTTCAAGAAGTCATCCTTTATAACAAAAACAAAGAAAAAAGGTATATACAACTAATCAAGACACTGAAAAAGCAGACAAATATATGTGTGTATATGTATTTTCTAGTGTTCTTATACTTTATCCATTCCTCCCCCAAACACACACACACACACATATGTATTATATTTGCCTGGACATATTTAAAATAGCAATGTCTAAAATGGACAGGGAATAAGTGTTCATCAAGCACCTACTATCCACATTTTAAAGTTGAAGAAATTAAAGCAAAAATGAGTTAAGTGACTTGTCCAAGGTCACATAGTCAAGAAGCATCTGAGCCTGGACCTGAATTCAGGTCTTCTAGACTCCAGATCCAGCACTCTTATCTGTTGTGCCAACTAGCTACACATGTGTATTAACATCAGTCTACAGTGGAATTTATTTGTATATACTGAGTTCATTTATATAAGTACTGCTTCCAGTGATGATGACTGTCACTCATCCCTGCCCCTCTCATTCTATCATCCTTGTTTATGCTCTTTAGATCCTGCATAGAAAAGCTACTCAGCATCCCAGAGGCCTTCCTGTAACACTTTAGCATTTGGCTGAGGACAGCACTCAGGATGTCTATCTGTGGTCCCACTCCTTTGCTTCGTGATCAACACTCCTTTTCTCATTCTGTCTATCCAGGATAATATCTTTGGCACCACCTCCTATGAACAAGTCATCATTCGTTATATGCTTTAGAGTGTTTACCAACAATACATCTTTCTGTTGTCCTTCAGGTGACTCAATATTGATCCTTTAGAAATAGTATTATGCCATGATTTGAAACTATATAACATCCCTGGAAGGATCTGCATGTTAAAACAATAGGTTTTGGTGTCAGGGAACAAATTGGGATCACTGAAAGGACTATAAAATTTTCCAAATACAATTCCAGCCTTCTTTGTTTTTTCCTTCTATTCAATTCTGGGCCTAGCTAATTGTCCAAATTCAGTGCCTTTCTATGAGATTTGTACTAATGGACTAACTCATTGCACTCCCTATCTAACTGTATTCCCTAGACTAGGCTATAGGCATTCTTAATCCATCTGCTATTTTTTTTATACATGTATCAGGCATGTGTGTGTGTATGTGTGTGTAGGTGTGTGTATGGTTTTAGATCTCCTTTAGAAAGCCATGTCATATTTTTGGGATTGATATAACATTGATTTCACACAATTTCAAATTTTTAACATACTCATATTCATCACTATAACTTACCAACTTCTCTGTTGCATTTATGAAACAGAATAAGACTGAGGTTCCCTGATCAACCACCAATTCCCCTGACTACCCCACCCAGCAAAAAAAAAATCAACAGCCCACAAATAGCAATGTGGTAATATATTGTTCATTAGTTAAATTCTATTGCTTTTTTCTTTATACTTGTCTAAGTTTTAGTGAAAGCTAGAAAAGTACAAAGAAAAATAGTAATAAATACACATTTAATAGAACATTGAGCCAGAAAGGGAAAAAAGAATACCTCAGTTCTTACAATAAGGGAAATACAATCAAAGGGAAATTCCCGACTCTGCTTTATAACAACACTAATCTACTCCCTTACCCTGATTTCCCACCTTGCTTCGTTGTACAATAGTATGATCAGAACCAAAATTCATTTTCTCCAGTATTCTCAATGAATGTCTTCCTTGAGGGCAGGGATAAGTATAATCCCTCTTGAAAACATTAAGTATGCCGTATTCCATAGTAGGTTGAGTGTACACAGTGATGAGAGAGCAGCCATAAGTTCCCATCTAAAACATACTTGTCTGGATATGGAGGTTCAAAGTGATATGCTACAGGGCAGAATATGAAAATTATAAGGACTTTTTTTTACTTTTAAGAACACAAACTATAGAACAATCTTGGATGTGTAAATGTTAGATGTGTACTTCAGAACCAATGGTAATGTGACTTGGTTCTTATGATAAATGTGTTTTAAAATATCTAAATAAGGATCCATTTTTCCTCTTAAGATTCATATTTTGGAGTGTTGATTTTAGAAGGCAGCCAGCTTGCTACCAAAGCGTATGGATGTGAGCCACCCAAATGCATGTTTCAAAATAATCAGAAACTAAAGTAATCTTCAAAAGGCTATTGAAGTAAGTTCCTCAGCTAACCAGTTAGATGACACAGAAGACATTCACTTAATTTTTATTAAATTGTTACAGTACTAATAAAATGTATTCCTAAAAGAACTTTTATGTGAACATCTGCTTTAATGACAAGCATTGCACCTCTTTTATTTGCACATGGGGAAAGTGAGGTAGGGTGATTAAATGGCTTACTGAAGGCCATACATCAAGCAAGAGATAAAGTCAGGGCCAATATAAATCTCATTTACATGAAGCTGAATATATCATCAAAACAGCATTACTCTTCATGCCTGACCTTCTGCACTAGCACTTTTAATCACACATGTGAATCCAAGACGTAAAATAGTCTACAATGAGGGATGATTTACTGTGAATCACAGTCAAAAATGCTGTAATGGTCCTTTAAATGAAATTGTGTAAATAATGCTCAATTCTCCCTGCTCAAGGCAGGAAAGAGTCAGGAGGGAAAGAAAAGCTGAGTATAAGGAGGATGGAGAATGGTGGGCTTTAAATGGGGTGATGGCAAAGGTGAAGGAGATGTAAGGGAGACTCCTGCTTTGAGGTTTAAGTCTGATAACTCTTTATTATCTGAAATTCATTTTAAATGAATAAATTAATATTTTATTAATATTTTATTTTGTATACTATGTATTTCAAATACATATTTGAAATTAATATTCCATATATGTATGCATGTGAACATACACACACACACATATTTTTTATTCTGTTTCAGTTACATCTGACTCTTTGTGAACCCATTTGCGGTTTTCTTGGAAAAGTTACTGAAGTGGTTTGCCATTTTCTTCCCCAGCTATATTTTACAGATGTGGAAACTGAGGCAAACAGGGATAAGTAAATTGTCCAGAATCACAGAGCTAGCAAGTGTCTGAAGCTGGATTGTAACCCGTCTTTCTGACTCCAGATCTGGCACTATCCACTATGCCACCTCACTGCCCTAATATATATGTACATATGTATATATGTGTGTGTATATATATATATATATATACATGGTACTGATGAAAATAAAATCTAAAAATAGATATAAAACTAACACAAATAGATAAGAGAGGTAACCTATCATAGTAATTAGAATATTGGTTTCAAAGTCAGTAAAACCTGGGTTTAAATGCCATTTTTGATATATCCTCAGTGGGTTTTTGAGAAAGTCACTTATCTTCATCCTACCCTAGGAAACTCTCTGAGTAAAACTCTAAGTTGCAGAAAAGCTGCTGATCTTCATGGTAGAGAGTGTTTTCTCATTTTAGACTTCTCTATGCCAATGAAATGATAAGCCTGGTCTGTATTCTCTCCAAGACCAAGAACTATTCCCCAATAGATGCATGTTTAAATGATATGAATGATTTTCAAAAGATACACTGAAAACTATAAATGATCATTTAAAAACGTTCCTCATAAATGAAAACAACTCACACTCTGAAAAATAGCAAAGATGGCAAAGAAAAAAATCCTTCAACAGTTAATGTTGGAGGGACTTAGGAACAAAAGCATTTTAATATGCTGTTGGTGGACCCATGAACTATTTCAACCATTCTAAATATCAATGTGTACTTGGTTTTTTTTAAGTGATCAAACTGACTCTATGCTTTGATCTAGAAAAAACAGAATAAAGGTCTAATATACACCAAAATCTTCATACCAGTATTCTTTGTGATACCAAATAACTCTAAACAAAGTGGGTACCCATAATAAGACAGTCATGTGTGACTAAAATGGAATATTATTGTATTGTTAATAACAAAAAGGAGGAATTCAGAAAAATGTAGGAAGTTTTTTTTATAAATTGGTACAGGGTTTATAAACAAATCTAAAAGATCATTATCCGAAATGAATACAACAGTATAAATGTAAAGATTAATGAAAATAAGCTGAACTCTAAGTAACTAACAAAACTGTAATGGTGATGGAAAACAGATAAAGAAACACACCATTATCCTCATACCAATGAGGTGGCAAACTACTATGGCAGAATATTATAAAGCTTATCATATTTAGTCTCTGTGCATATTTTTCTTTTACTGTTTTTCTCTGTTCCAAAGGATGATTCAAGCTGAAAGAGGCAAAGATATGCAGTCTTTTCCACAAGAAATGAATGACAAAATGTGTGGATACAACTTAAAAAACCCATCTGAAATTAATCAAAATGTTACTATGTTAGTTTAGTACTTAGGGGATATTTTGTAATAATAGTATTTGGGTTTGTGTAGCACTTTGCATTTTGAAAAGTACATTACATAACTTATCTCACTGATGCTGAGAAAAGTCTTGTACGGTAGAGTAGACAGGTATTAACCTCATTTTACAAATAAGAAACTGAATTGCAGAGAAGAGGCAAGTTCCCCAAAGCTACACAGAGAATGAATAGTAGAGCAAGAATATGGTTTCAGTTGTTTAGACTCTGAATCTAGTGCCCTGTTCACTAACTTAAAATTTTCCTATTCACTGGTTTGGGTAATAAGGTTATATTAATGGAATTAATGTTTGTTTAATAAGACTAAAAGTTGAAAAAATACTTGTTACTGTACTCTGGTTCAAAAAAATGAAATTAATTTCTCTATGCTATGACAGGTGTTGGGGTGGATGTCAAACAGTATATATGATTTGAGGTCCAGCCTAGCTATGTTTGGAGAGCCTTGTCACCAAGTTGACTACAGGATGATAAACTTTTCAACCAGGACAACATGCAAAGACCACCTACTAAATTAGAGAAGCATTATGAGGCAGTCACCATGCTGAAGAAATTATACTTTCATAAAATGCTAATATATAAGTTGTCATGGCCAAGGAATTCTTTACCTTAGTGTCAAAGCTACTGGTGATGTACATCAAGGTTCTTAGACTGGCTGATCTTTGAACAGAAGATAATATTATTTAATCTTTTCAATCACATCAAACCTGCCTGAGCTTACTCTCCACTGAGTAAAATTCAAATCTGGTCTCAGACACTAGATACGTCATACAACATCTTTGGTGCCTCAGTTTCCTCATCTAGAAAATGGAGGAGGTTGGACTCTATTGAGACTCCAAAGTATACCTACCTGCTCCAAAGCTATGATACTATGAACTTGAGTAATTCTAGCTACCGGCCTTAATATTCTTGCCAGAACATTATAGCTCTAAGGAGTCATCTTTACCATGAATATGCTTTCTCCATCTATTTCATTACAGCTCATGCAGATAATCTAAATGGATTGGGGAGAAATTGCACCAGCCACAATATTAGGTATAAGTGCCTAACACAAAATTCATAGCAACCTCGGGAAACCTATGACATTAGCTGGTCTTTTGTTTACAAAAGGGAAGATAGCTTCAGTCTGTACAAATCCCAGAGCAACTTTTTTTTTTTTTTGCCAAGGAGATTAACAGAGTACAGCTGATAAATTACTTATTGAAAATGTAATGCTCAAAGCAGTAACCACAATACAATAATTATTGGACTTGATTAAAAGTAAAAATAAATCAGTCTCTTGCTTCTCTCTCTTCCCATTAGTACATACTTGATGAAAAGAGAGGCATTTTAAAAAGGTACCTCACAGCCAATTTTTTTTCCATAATTCTGCATTGTAACAAACAAAGGTAAAATCAAAAATCGTGCAAGCAGTGATGTATAAGCTTTTCTCCATTATCCTTAGAAGGATGAGGACAGCACCAATTAAAAACAGGTCCCCATGAAGCTCTTAGCAAATGTGTTGCTTTTAACCCCTTGGTAGTACAATCTTTTTATTAAGCAGAAAAGCATCAGAAGTGCCACAGCTCATAAATCATCAAGACTTCTGGGGAAATCAATCTCTTTGTCTCAATTTAATTGTTACTGAACTGCTGTTAATGTCTTTAGCACAAGTGTCTCTGTTCATAGTGGCACAGACTAAATAAGCATAAAGTCTTTAAAAATTGTGCTGACGGTGCTGTCTTTTCTAAAAGTAACCAGATAGCTGATGGATTAGGAGTAAGCCTGAGTCCTCACTATCATGTAACTGGTTGTATTTTAAATGAAGAAACTACTGTATTCTATACTTGTATGTGCATGCCTCAATGTGACTTTTTCTCTACTGAGATACTTTGATTTTTTTTTTTTATCATTTACGCTCGGAAATGCCAACAGTACACCATGCCTACAAAACATACTTTTATCCATTTTTTTAAAGTCAGCATTCAAGTTAGAAAGTAAGTCATATCTCCAGATCTTGTTGTGTAAAGGTTGTACTCGCCACAGGCTTAACACAACGGTGGGAGACAGTATGGAAGGGATCGATAAAGTAGTATTACCCTTTGTGATAGTGAATCTCTGCAGGACATTCCGGCTTAACTCTGTTGTCTGCGCTAACACTCCATACTTACCCACTGGGAAAGTGCGCTAAAACATAGTAATAGACTAAGCAGACCCAGAGAAGATGTGAAAATCACTTCTTCCACCTTGTTTTTGAGTTGCTTCAATAAAGCTATAGGAAAATCTGGACATCTTAAAATAGAGATTTAAAATTTTAAGACAAATGTAAAATGCCCTGAAGTCATTTTGTGGGCATCATCCCAGAAATTCCACATTTCCAGGGAGCTCCTAAGTTTATCTGCTTTTCCGTTATCAACTTGTTGGTTGTATTTTTTTTAAAATGAAATAAACTGTATACATTTCAGGAATGTAGTCTTTAATTAATTGTCCCACTTGGTTACCAAATGGGCTGGAAGAATATTGTTAAATTTTCTTCCAAATTAAATTTTTATACCTTCTAATTTGTAACTGTAATCACAAAATTAGAAGTATGCAGTTCTAAATGCTATAAGAGCTACTGATCGGATTGCCTTATTCTCATTAGTATTAACAGGACTAGCATACACAATGTGAAGGGGACGTTCTCAATCACTGCATTCTTCTCAAAAGGAACAATGAGGATCTACTATACTTTATTCTAACAAGTGCACTGAGATTTTAATTTAATTAAAAATGCCTGATTTTGCTACCCTGACAAAGTTAATAAATTTTTTTTTCTTCCCTAACTGCCCTTGTGAGCCAGCTATTTTTGTATCTTTGGCTTCCTTTCTGATTCCACAGAATCTTCCACATTATATTTAAAGTCATTATCAGGCATTGGAAATCTGTACTATTCTAATCCTAATGATCCTCCATTATCCCTTCTCAAAACAGGCAATCCCATTTTCCCCTTGATGCCCTTTGTTGTTACTTCTCTCAACTTCAGCTTCCATCCTATCCTATAAAGTAAAACTCAACTGTTTCTCTATAAAACTCTATTAGAAATTCTAATACTTATGGAAGCATGACTAATACCACATAGCTTATACTAGCATGACAAAGTATACAGATTGGTAGATGTGGAATCAGGGAAGACTTGGATATCTCACTTTTACTGCATAGTCTTACTATGACTATCTTATTTACCCTGAGGATCTTAGCTATGTGACCATGGATAAGACATTTTCTCTCTGAGAGCTTCAGTTTCACATTTTTAAAAATCAGGGGATTGATATTGTAAAAACAAAACAAAACAAAAGACTTAAAAACTCTTATCCACACAATGATCAACCATGCTTCCAGAAACCCAATAATGGAGAATGTTACCTACTTCCTGACTGAAAGGTTACAGGCTAAAATGTAGAATAAAGATGTATGGCATTTGACACAGTCAGTAGGGGAAGTGTATGCATATTTGTGACAAGGGTTTTACTTTTCTTTTTTATTTCCCATGAGGGGGAGGGTTAATGAGACTGTGGAGGAAAAATAATGTTTGTTTATAATTTAAAAAAAATTATCAGATATCTTTTAAACCACTTCTTGTATGTAGATAATATAATGCCATCCACTTATATCAACCATATTTCCTTTGCCTTTTGCATCACCTGAAACCTATATTCCTCTGAGATTTTAGTGTTTCATAATTCTCAGTACTTGAGCATCACTGTTAATATGTAGCTCAATGAGTATGACAGATTTGAGAATACCAGTGGTATTAATTATGTTTTTAAATCATAAACATTAGTATTAAACATTACAAATTTTTTTTATTTCAGAAGCATTTTACCAAGAGATAATTAGTGAAAGGATATGACCAAATAGTTTTCAAAAGAATTGCAAATTATGAGTAATAATATGAAAGAATACTCCAAATTATTAACAAGCAAAATACAAATCAAAACACCACTGAGGTTTCAGTTTGCACCCTGCAAATTGGCAAAGATGACACAAGATGGTAATAATCAATGTTGGCTTAATTTTGGAAAGATAGGCACACTAGTGTATTGTAGGTGAAGCTGTGAATCAGTATAACCCTTTTGAAAAGCAATTTGGAATTATGCAAATAAAATGATTAAAATGTCTATGCACTATGAGCCAGAAATTCCATTACTAGGTTTATACCCCAAGGAAGCCATTGCTAAGTTGTGAATAAACTAGATTCCCATCAGATGGGAAATAGATAAAGAAATTGTGGTGCATTAAAGTAATGGAATATTATTGTGCTAGAAGAAATGCAAATGATGAATACAGAGAAGCAAAAAATAAAATTATATGAACTGATGCAGTATGAAGTTAGAAAAGTCAATAAAATAATATACACAATGATTAGGACAATGTAAAGCAAAAAAGCATACCCCAAAAAACCTCCTCAAGTGAATATTGCAAACTTATGAAGAACAAGCATAGGTCCAAAGAAAATATGACACATCTACCTCATCTCTTTATAGAAGTGTGAGATCAGCAAATATTGTATATTGAGCATATTTTCAGACTTCTTTTCTATTTTTCTCTTTATTTTATTTTTCATCTCTGAAAATACTGTTTGTTATATAGAATGCCTATCTGGAAAGGGATGGTAGAGGGTTACTGGGAGAAATTACAGTGATGTAAAAAAAATAAATTAATAAAAACAGAGCTTTCCTTAAAAAGGCAAATGGCTTGTTTCTAAAACTAAGAGCTACCACTATATGTAATGGGATAAACTACAATCCTTTCCAACAAAATTAGGGGTATAATAAGAAAAAATAAATTTAAAATGTTACAGATAGACTTATAATTAAAAGATAGAGAAATTAATTTTGAGAGGCAGCAAAGATCAGTGTTATTGGGAACTTCCTTTGGAAATGGTGTCAAAAGTCCTGAGTTCAAGTTTCAGCTCTACTGCTAAGGTAGCTCTACTACCTTATATGAGTCACTTAACCTCTCTCATTTTAATTTCCTAAATTATTTAAGAAAAAAGCTGGGGGAACGGGGAGTGGAAGGTGATAGTAAATGACATTTGAGGTACATTCCACCTCAAAATGTAATAAAGTAAATACTTCAGTCCCATACTAATCAAGACACTTCAACATGGCACACATGAATAGCCTGATCTCAATTCTCTAGTTTACTCTCAAAGGTATTGTATTATATTTAACACTTTGCTAATTGCATCTTAGCTTTCCATATACTTACATGAGCCTTTAAACAAATGATAATAATGACCTTCTTGCCTAACCTTGTCTTTAAACCCAGAGGGAACAAAATTTTCCTACAAGTTGTTGGAGAAGATTAACACAAGACCGAAGTGGGTTATATGCCCAGTTTCAATGATTAACTGAAGGCCTGTTTTAAACCCCTTGCCTATAATTTTGCATCTCTCAAATGAAGATTGTTTTGAGAAATGTTCTGAAATTATTCTGAGAAATGCAAAAAATGTTGTGAGAAATCCAACTGAAGGAATTGTCTGATTTTTAACCAAATTTGGTACACTATTACATTTCATTAAGTTGTTCATTCAAATCAATTTGTGGTTCATTCTGACATAATAAAAACAAAGTTTTAAGAACAAAACATTTTATATAGGGATATAGGTGACAAGGGGATAGAGCCCTGGGCTTAGAATGAGGAGGGCTCATCTTCATGGGTTCAAATCTGGCTTAACACTTACTAGCTGTGGAATCCTAAGCAAGTCACTTAACCCTATTTGCCTCAGTTTTCCCATCTGTAAAATGAGCTGATGAAGAAAATGGCAAACCACACCATTATCTTTGCCAAGAAAATCCCACCTGGGGTCACGAAGAGTCGGACATGACTGGAAAACAATAACAACAATCTTCTATTATATTTAATATGTTTCATTGTATTTTAAGAGTTACATTCTACCGAGATAGATGCATGCATTACTTTAAAAATGGCTGTCCTGAGACAGCTAAGTGCCACAGTGGATAAAGTACTGGCCCTGGATTCAGGAGGACCTGAGTTCAAATCCGGCCTCAGACACTTGACACTTACTACCTGTATGACCCTGGGCAAGTCACTTAACCCTCATTGCCCCTCAAAAAACAAACAAAAAACCCCAACAACAAAATGGCTCTCTAAAACTTTTAAAACAAAATTGATATTATGTCAATAATATTTACACCAGGTTTAAAAAAATCATCTCACCCCAATTATTTATGTACATTACATTATGTACATTTATGTACATTACATAACATTTGTCTTGATTTCACTTGCCATCTGCCCTGCTTCTATGGCTTCTATATGTATGCCATTTCCCCTATAGCCAAACTTATTTTCTCCGGTTAGATTTTGAAGTCCTTGACATTACTGACCATCTTTTCCCATTTGTTTACTCAGCTCTTTGCACAATGCTTGTCTTACACTCAGCCCTTACTAAATTTTTTTCTTTCTTTCATTCATTCATTCATTCAGTTTAAAGAACTGCTAGCCTATTATGTGCCAAAATGGCAGAAAGGAACTCAGATCTGTGATCAAAATCAGAAACTAACTGGATCTGAAGTGGTTCTTGCTTCAAATGACTGAGAACATGTCATTGGAATAAATGAATAAGAATACAATCTCCAATCTTCATCAATTTTTGTTGGTGTTTAGACTTTTTGCATTTAGTGTATATTTTTAGCTGTTTTTTTGTCCTTCATTCCCAAAGAGGACCATGACATCAAGGTGATGCCATGACTTGCACTGAATTGGATTTAAGTGAGGGAGGGCTATGCAAGGTCACCAACCTCACACTCTCTTCCAGAGCCATCTGGTTCCAGTGGTGAGATGCATTTCAGAATGACTGGAGATGGCCCTGGATGTTTTTTTTTTTTTAAGGTAACTAAGGTTAAGTAACTTGCCCAGGGTCACAGGACTAGTGCCTGAGGTGAGATTTGGGTTTTTTTTGTTTTTTGTTTTTGTTGTTTGTTTGGTGAGGCAATTGGGGTTAAATGACTTGCCCAGGGTCACACAGCTAGTAAGTGTTAAGTGTTTGAGGTCGGATTTGAACTCAGGTCCTCCTGAATCCAGGGCCAGTTCTTTATCTACTGTGCCACCTAGCTGACCCCTCATGTTTCTAGTTGGGTCTGTTTGACCAACACATATAGGTATTTATTTCATTATCAAGAAACCAGAGTAAGTACTTTATTTGCCTCAGAGATCTATTTAAGAAGATAGCTAAGGAGGAGAGTTCACATATTGTATACTTGGTGATGTTTGTATTTCAAGGGGAAAAAGAGTAAATCAAGAACAAGTCTTCCTAAAACACTGGTAATAAGAAAATCTTTCAGGATTATTATATACTTAAAATTTAAAAATATATATATATGTGTGTTAGGATCATTACAAAACATTAAGATAAGTTTGAAATGAATTTCAGCCCAAATGTGGTTAACATTCATCATAGCTTTTCAAAGCAAAATTGGATTCTACTTTATCTGAAAACTTTCAAATGCAATATTACTTTTTCTTACATATACAGCCTGCAACTTACCTAGGGCACTATTTATCATTCGGACAACTTAAGTACACCACACACACAAAAATCACCTTGAGAC